>NC_056716.1:7404780-7514491 GCF_018831695.1 Puntigrus tetrazona
CAACCACCATTGCTCTCCTGAGTCAGGTGAACCTTCCTGATCTTCCGGCACATCAACACCTGGCCTACAAAGAAGTGAGAGACATGGAGACCAACTCCATTCACCTGCAGTGTGTTGTCAGAACTACAGTGAAGGAACAATTCGATCAAATCATCATAGAGAGTCTCAGCCAACACACACCTGGACAATGGGTCCTGGCTATCTTCCCGGGGATCTAAGCTTCCCCTCTGTTGACTTTCTGCAGGACACTAAGCCCTCGGCTATGTGAGTCCCTTCAAAGTCATCAAATACAAATCACCCCAGTATGATATTGTTTAGCATTACCATCTAATTATTGTATTTCTCTTATATTCCTCATTGCTCCAGAGCCTGCACGTTGGCCGAGAGGAGAGAAGACCAGAACAGAGATGGTTGAGAAGTAGAAACCCCCTCCCTTGATCATCGATGGTGAGGAAACCTACTGAGTAAGGAGATTCACAATGCAGAGGACAGATCTTACAGTATTTTATAGACTGGGGAAGGATACAGGCAGAGGAGTGATCCTGGGTCAGTACCCAGGACATCCTGGACACACCTGACCACTGACTTCCAAAGCCATCTCTCCCGACCGCCCAGGAAATGGCCAGAGCGTAGGAGTTGTTTCCTCCAATTCTGAGGAGCAGCTTGCAGGACTAGCTCTCTGACAGCCACACAGAAACCTCTCCTGAGAACTAACCATCAGAACTACAGTTCCCATCATGCTACATACCTAGGACTGATTACTGCCCAGGTGTATATCATTGGACTAGCTATATAAGCTGTACTCTGATGGTCGAATAAATACAATTTGAACAATGCCTAAGGAAATAAAGTCTATTCAAAGAGAATGTTGTGGTCAATTCAAAATCATTAATAACAGAAGTTACAACCATGACCATATGGTAAAACGGGTAATTAAAACTCTAATGGGAGCAGTCTCAGTGCTATTGTACCAGTCTAAATCCTGATTGGGAAATCCTCACAGAAGAATATTGTTGTGAAGATGCTATTTTACCTAGTATCTTTGCTGACAGAATAGGGAGATTCAAAGATTGGTTTATAATTAAGTCTTTGGGGTCAAGATATGTTTTTTTTTTTTTTTTTTTTTATGAGAGACTTAACAGCAGCCAATTTGAGGAATTTCAGACATATCCTAAAGACAATGATGAATTAATAATAGTCAAAATAGAGGATCTATGACTTCTAAAGCTCTTTCCAATAGTTTAGATGGAATAGGGTCTACAGCATACATGTTGTTGGTTTAGATGATTTGCTAAGTTTGTAAAATGTTTCTCTCCTATAATATAGAATAAGTGGAATTTTTTTTTTTTTTCCTCAGAAGATCTATAGTGCACTGATGTGATACTTGTGATGAAGTGTCAAAGACAATATTCGGATCCATTTACTGCAAACTCTTTATTGAATATTCTAGCAAGCCAGAAAGTCATCAACAGCATCAGTAATATCAGAGACAGAGCCAGAATCATAAGCAGTTCCCGGAGTTTGAGTCGAAGGCAGGCAGCAAACAATCAGAGAAATTAAAACAGTCCAGGAGATCGACATGGCAAATCAACAGTAGAATAAGACACTCCAGAAGAATTACCAGTCAGTACTCAGGAGGGTTCCCTCCACAAGTCACGGTATATGAGCAATACTGTAGCTGACTTGGCTACTCATGGTTACAATTTTATGTCTGATAGTAGCGATCTTACGGAAGTATATTAGTTCATAAAGTTACAGTAGTTCAGCAAATAAGTTATTACCGCTGTAATCTTGGAGAATATCAGCACCTATTGATGCTTTATTTTTGTTAATTTAGTAAAATGTATTGAATAAATACTAGGTTATTTTGTTTTCTTTTAAAAGAGAATAAAAGATAATTAGATCTAGCAGTTTTCTGTCACGATAAGTCCATTCCCCAGGCAGACAACTCATTGGAGTCAACGCATCCAGAGGTCATGTCACGAGACCTGCATTGATGTTTTGTGACAATCTCCTGGCCGAGGAGTTATAAAGAGCCAAACTGTGGCGTGTTTGACACACATGCTTCAACAACCAGTTGTTGAACAAAAGACGTTCTCATTAGCACTATTGGAGTTGCACCATCTGGGTTGAGTGCACCAGACGTGAGCCAACCATAGTCACAAATTAGAACAAGCATGTTCTCAATACAACCATGAGTTTAGGCTAAGCATGTCTACAGTATGCAACTAGACAAGTCAATGAGGTGTCTGATACCAGAACAGAAACAAAGGCAGAAATATGGTTTTTATTTAAACAGGAAAGCTGCCATGAATTTACACATAAAGAAGGAGGAAGACCACGTCATGTGCGATGTTGGCCTTACAACCTGCCTCTGAGAAAATCTACTTACAGTACACAAGTAGACCAGGCAGATAACCCACTGCAGAAACTTTTTCTTATATGCAATTCACTTAGAGGCATACAAAGAGTCTAAGTTAGCCTACAGCAGAAAAAAAAATTTTAGAATTATAACATAAAATTTATTTTGAGATGCAGCCTATGTTATATTCACCTCTGACCAGTCTAAGATTGCCTATTATTTCACTGTTATCAGGTGCAATTTTACTATGGGCAGAAATAATCTGGGCTCAAGCCTCCTTATGACTTGGGTCATCAGCTAGTTCAATCTGTAAACCACTGTCACCGATATCATCTACCAAGTCCAATCCAAACTGCAAAACCACTAAGCAGAGGAATATTTGATGGTTCTAGAGGTTCCACCACGAATGTCATTCTAGAGGCACCCATGGATGGTAGAGCATAATCCATCCTCTCTCAGAAGACAAAGGAAGTCTAAAGTGGGGCCAACGTTGTTTGCCTGAATGTTTCCTAAAACTCTCTTTTGGCAATTGTCCAAATTCTACAAATCAACTCTACCTCTGCTGAAAGTCTCCTGGAGAAACAGTCCATTACAGTACTTTCTTGTTATGCCCCCTTTAGTGACGTGTACTGCACCAAGAGAGTGGCTCAAGTTACCACCACATCACCCATGGGACTGCACCATCAACTTGATGCCGGATGAGACAGTGCCCTGTGGGAAATATACTCACTCTTGCTTTTCGGAATGTAAGGCCATGGAGGATTATGTGAAGGACACCCTCTAGCAAGGCTACATCCACTTTACCTTTTTACCTTTACGTCATGTTTATTTTTGATGACCAAGAAAGTCAGAGGCTTGCATGGCCTTGCATGGATTACCAGATTAAGTTCTACTATCCACTTCCCCTTGTTCCCACCTATGCTTGATTTCTCTCAGGACTACTATCATCAAAGATGATTGACAATTAACATACAGTTTGGATTGACAGTATGCAATAGCATGGATGAGAGAGGGAAAGCAGCAATAACCTACCAAAACAAACCATATACAGATATTCTTCAACATAAACATAAAATATACCCATATCAATGGTTGAGAATTACACTTAAATCCTAAACATATTGCATTAAACAATGAAAAGGATTAATGTGTATAGGGTCCCCCTTTTCCTGCAGAACGGAATCCAGAGGCCCTAATTAGAAGGTCAATGCGTGTTCGAGTCTTTTCTTTGCATCTCGTTAAAAATCACTAATATTTATTAATCTTTTGGGTTTTAATTATAGTACTGACCTTATACATAATTTTATCTGACTCTAATCTTTCGTGATTTTATTTATATTTATTAAAATGTAACTGCTGATCCCTCTAGTTGTGATTTAAATTTGGATCATTAATTAACTATAATATTTCCTAGTTTCGATTTATAGTTTGTTAGGAGTCTGGGTCCCTTAGAGACCTTGTTTGGCCAGAACAGACTCACCACATATCTGGGCTAGTCAGGTCTTAGTCAGAGGCTACCCCATAGATCGCTTACCTTAATGCAGCCATCTCCTCAATAGACTCAAAAAGAGTAATTTTTATGCGCGTTCTCTAAGTAATAGCATGCTAAGCCAGTTTGGTGGCCAGAAGTCAAGATCTCAAAAATGCCCTCGGCTCCATCCATTGATCGTTGATCTGATCTCACCCTATACGCCAACAATGCGGAAAACCTCAGAAGTCACTAACCTACTAGAAAAAGTTATTTCAGACAGTATTATAAGTTAACCAAGATTAACATTTATTTTGCCAGGCAAGAACAGTTTCCAGAATTGGTATAATTCTATAAACATTTGCACAACTGATCAGCAGTAAAAAAATAACACAAAACAAAATAAAACAAACTTAAAAAGGTCAGTATACCTGGTCTTTAAAAGTACATAGTGTAGTGTATGAGGACATACACCATACTACGGGCGATCTGGCTACAGAATCGCGCCTTGTTGTGTTTTGTCACTTTCCTTATATACTCAGACCAGACAAAGAGATATGCAAATGTAGTTGTATAAACCTTTTGGTGTTTATGTTCCCATGCTCCAGTGTCACACCTGGCTGGAGCACGTTCAGAACAAAAGGAGGACACACCTCCTTCCAACAGAGCCACAGTTTTACCAAGTTCTAATCTTTTCCATAATATAAGTGATTACTGTGAAATTGAGAACCAATTTACATAATCACACTGAGACCTCAAATGAGACCAAACATGAAAGTGAAGAACAATAGGTTGACAAGACACATGACATGCCTTATTCCTAATGAACTTTAAACCCAACTCTTTTTGGGCAGAAGGAGGGGAAGCAGGAAGAGCAGAGGTGATGAGGGTGTCATAAAGGCAACAGGTGGGGTGGTGTTGTTTACTCTCCTTTTGTAGTCCTTTTGTTCCTTTGAATATCCCTTCTCAGATTAGTCTCATTGCATTTACAGGTTTTGGTTCACCTCCTTACAATACTAACCCAGCCATGCACGGTGCTGTTCATTAGTAAATGTAGTGTTTTAAATTGGTTACAATAGCCCAGGTCTTGTAACTACTCGAAATACATGGACCTAGGTGTTGTATTCCTATAGGTAGATGGGAGTCAGCTGAGAGTCAGCTGACACACAGGTTTGACTAATGCAATCTATCAGAAGTGATGCTACAGTAGTATATCCTCCTAATGCAACAAGATAACAAAGAAAATCTCAGATATGTACCTATTAAGTATGTATATATGTCACATTTTCATGACAGAGCAAAATAACTATGACATTTGCATGCTCGTAATTACATTTACAATCCTTATGACACACTATAAGTCTTTTTACACAATCTGACATAGGTGCACTTAAAATTTTAACTGAAAATGATGTGCTGTCTATCTGGCCAGAGGAGAACTGGGCCTAGTTTCTTTTTTTCTCCATTCTGTCATGGATGGGGTTTTAGTTCCTTGCCGCTGTTGCCTCTGGCTCACTTAGTTAGGACATTTAATTTCTAGTAATTATCATTGATTTAATTACAGTCTCTGCATCTAATAAAAAAATGTTTAATCTTGTCATTATACCATTACTATCCTCTATTCTCCTATTTGATATTGTTTGAGTGCTTTGGCGGCACCATCCATTATTTTTAAAAGCGCTATATAGGTAAAAATGATTGATTGATTACCAACACACAGTGTTATGGGTACATCCTCCTAACTTAACAAGAGAAACAAGAATGTCTCAAGATAAGTTACTCTATTGATAGTATATTAGTTATTTATATTATTGACTTCAGCTTAGCGTAACCATGGCGTAATTCATGAATTCTATTACCATCATTTTACATTGTTTTTCATATGCTCATCTGATCACAAAATAATACATATAAAAAGTGTAATTTAACTTCAGACACAAGACTGAGACATTTTTAAAAGTATTGACAACCAGGGATTTTATGCGATTATGAAGCTTGTATTTAGTAATGAGTTACGGAAGTGAAAAATTACTTGGCTACACCATCTCATCTTAAGGCAGATATTGCATCAGGACAGTGCATTTTGTTTGAGGGTACTTTTACTTCAAATGTCTGACAGAAGAGTTTTGAATCTTACAATTTATAAAAATAAATAGGTTGATCAAATGTATAAAACAAAGCTTTTTAACTCTGTAAAAACACTAAAACCATGAGTTACCATTGCAACCAGGAAGGTACTGCTGATTGCTGAAGAGAAGAGACACACCTGACATCTCTCTGTTTTTGTCAGGTATACCAAAAGGTTCAACAATTGCCTCCAGTGTAATGTAAGAGGCACGTAGGCTGAGTTTGAATCCATGCGGAAGTTTAATAAGGGCAAGGCAATACACAGAGGTGATAGGCAGGCAGAGAGTCAGCAACGAATAAGTTTACAAGGATTGTGGAACTGGGAGAAGGATGATGGGATTGTGAACAATGGACCAGTGGCAGACAGTGGGACAGTCAAGGTCCTGGGCCATGGAACTGGCCCCGAGGAGGATGAGTACCATGGTGGAGCAGGAGAAAAGCAGGTAGCTGTGGTAGAGTTGGCTGAGCAGCAGAGAGCCATAGAGAGCCGTCAGTATAGGGAAAAAATTCCTTTGGAGGAAATTTGGGTGATAGCCATGACATGGCGAGGGTTCAGAGCGTGGCACCTGAAAAGGAGATAATTTATTTCCTAATGAAATTTATTCCCTGTGAATCCAAAAATTCAGGAACTCTCTTAACACATGCCATACAATAAGGCAATAGACCCTTGGATCTGTGAGAAAGACTAACTGCTTATATGCCCCTTCACCCATACTTACCCCCCCCAGACACATAGTCCAGGTCACAAAACATCCCACCACATGCAAAATATGTTTTCTTGCCTGGATAAAGAAAATTAAGCTTGCTTCAATGTTTAAGTGTTGATGGGTGAGATTGCAATCAAAATAATAGAGATTTTGCGGTGATGTACAGATGTTGAAAAATGCACGTGTCAGTTTGATACACCATCTTTGGATGCTCCTGACACTTTTAGATCATATGTTATATTCATGCATGGACACATTTCAGGACATCCACATGTGTATGTTGCATGTGTTTTAGTCAGTGTGCACAAATGCATACATTTTTTCTTATATATATATATATATATATATATATATATAACATTTTCTTATATCATTTGGTTCTTTGGTGTCCTTTTGGAGTCTCCCAAGTGCCTCTTTATATATTTACACAGTCTATTTCTAAAGAATGAAGATATATATATATATATATATATATATATATATATATATATATATATATATATATATATATATATATATATAGATAGATAGATAGATAGATAGATAGATAGATAGATAGATAGATAGATATGTATATATATATATATATGTGTATATAGATGTGTATATATATATATATAGATATATCTATATATAAACCAGATGAGTATTTTTTTCCTAAAAGAGACTACATATATATCTGGTTTTATTTACTTATTTATTGCAGTTTTTATGCCTTTTGTAATCACTTGACACATAAAGGACTTACTTTACTCCTACAATCCTGGCATATTTAACAGAAAAGGAAATGCAGAGGTAATGGAGCTGTTGTAATCTGACATTTAGGAAAGGATACAGCAGTCTCTCTGTAACCAAACTGAGTTCTGAGATGGTCAGTGCCTTGATATACAAGATTAAGGCAGTTTAATGAACCCCATGGGGCCTGTGAAGGACTTCTAATGGCCCATTTTTCATCCAACAACTTCCTCCAACACTCCCTCCAGGGGTGGGGCTTCACAGTACTGCTGGAGCCCACTGATAAAAAGCTTTGGCTTGAGTTCACAGGCTGGGAATAACCTAAGCCATCCAGTGGCAAACTCTTTACTACAGCAGTGTTCTGTACATTGCAGAGCAATAACATCATGGTATTCTAGGAAAAAGAAAGAAAAATTAGGACGTTTTATCACAAATTGCTAAATGCTAAATAAATTGCTAAATATGTCAAGGTCAAGAGTTTTAGACAGCCAAATGTTAAGGGGAGAAAATATCTTTCCAAAATGTTTTAATTGACTGCATTAACAGTCAACTGACTGAACAACACCAGTACAGACTACAAATATCTGTATAGCAATGAAAAAAAAGCCATGGTTTTAATTTGATCTTGTGATTGTACACATGGGCAGTCTTGGAGAGAGCTGCTTATGATGGAGTGTGGAGCATTTTCCTCTGTGATTCACACACCTCTTGAGAATATTCCATTCAGAAGTGTTTCCAGGAAATGTGTCTCTAGAGACTTCTGTGAACAAACAACAAGAATCCATATATTTCTCTTGTTTGGCCCCACATGAGAGAGAGTCTCAGCAGAAAGGCAGCTGGACCTTTTTTAAGACCAGAGATGACCAGGCAAAGATTCTTTACAAGCTCCTCCCAAAAATTCCTATTCGCTTCCCACGACAAGCTGACCAACATCCATCTACGACCTTTGCAAGCAGGAAGGGGTGGAGAAAATAGAAGGAAGAAGAGAGATCTAACTGTGACTAACTGAGAGAGAAGGAAGTAGATATGCAGAGAATGAGCAAAGTAGGGTGTGTGTAGTAAGCCCATGGGACAACAGTGAGATTTGTGATTGGGGAGGAAAGTGCCGTTTTATTCTGTCTAAATAATCATTGCTCACTGACTATATGAAGAAACAGTGTTGTAATAAATTCAGTACAGCAGCTGAGATGACAAGAGTGAAAAAAGACTTTAGTAAAGATAACATGATTTAAGACCTTATCTTAGAAAAGTTAACATAATTTTTTTTTATTCTCTAAATTCATAAATCTGACCATTTTCACCTGTGACCTAACAAAATCTAAGCATAACTCCTCCAAAAAAAAAGAACTTTCAAAGGGTCAATAATGGTCAATAAGGTCACAATACAATTTCCCATTCATGTTCCTATTCATGTCATCAATAGTAAAAAATAGTAGAAACATATTAGTTGAGCTTCCAAAAAGGTTTAGATGGTTATAGGCCATTATTTGGAAGCATACACCATATGGCCACCCCTGTCATGGACATATATATTACTATTAAATAAATTTTCATTGAAGTATTATTATGTATGTTTAAATATACTAAATTAAAAACAACCAGACTGAGCTTGCCACTCTTTTCTTAGCAAAATAACAAGTAATTTTATTTATGAATATATATATCTATATATGTATATATACACACACACACACATATGTATATGTGTGTATATACATATATATATATATATATGTGTATATACACATATATATATATATACATATGTGTATATATATATATATATATATATACTCTATATATATATATATATATATATATGTATATATATATATATATATATGTGTGTGTATATAAAAAGTCTAGAAGCGCATCTAAGTGGTTAAGAAGCGGTCATTGGAGATCAGTTCTGTTGGTGCTGCGTCCTGGTGCATGTCCAATGCATAGATCCCAATGAATTCTATTAGGAATAAAGACTTTGTAATTTCATCCATGGGTTGACTGCTCCGAAGCAAAAAGAAAACTAGCAGAAGATCAGACTCCCGGGGAGTGAGGTTGTGGGGTTTCCCTAGGGTGAAGTGTGTCTCTGTGAAACCGCAAGTTAAAAGCCCCCCACCATATAGTCTAAATAAAGAAAATATCTTTGTCTGTTATGTGCATTTGTAACAATGGAGGTCGTGCACTGGTCAGTCCAACCATCTCTTCCGCTAGTGGGAGAGAACCTGTAGCAATTTAGCACTTATAAATGTGTCCACAATTCCTATGCAAATGTAAAAAAGGCTAAAAGGGTCTCTGTGACACCAAGCATAAGCAATCAACTGTGATTCTAGGCAGATGCTACCGCTGCCCTTCCCATGGAAATTCAACCCTAAACCTACCTGATACTGTTGACAAAGTGCAAGAACTGATATAAAAACTACATTTGTTAACACAACCATATAATTAAATATAATTAAATAAAACAACAGATTTTAACTGTTCTGTTAAACCTTAGTTGCACAGAGTTCGAACCAGACCAGGGCAGCGTTGATGATCCAGCTCGGTGTCGCACAATGAAGTGGAAGTCCTGAGGCACAGGGGAACCACAGAGTCACCCTGTCGTTGGTTTCCTTAGCCATGTCCATCTACTGCAGGGGGCCTGGTCAATGACAAGGAGTGAATTTATGGCCCCATATATTTTTAAGATGGAAAAATGCAGTTTTACAGATGCTGGAAACATAGTTTTTGAAGGAAAGATTGTTGTCAAGCAGCACAACTAGGTTCTTAACTGATAATGAAGAATTAACAGAGCAGCCATAAAGTGTTAGACTGTGTTCTAGATTATTACATGTGAGGTTTTCAGGTCCAATTATTAGCACTTCTGTTTTTCAGAATTCAGCATTAGAAGTTACTCATCATCCAGTTTATTATATCGACAGTGCATTCTCAGTGTCATCAGCATAGCAGTGAAAGCTAACACTATATCTCCTGATAATATCTCCCAGAAGTAACATGTATAAGTTGAAAATGTAACGGTCCTAGCACTGAGCCTTAATGAACTCCATATTTCACTTGTGAGCAATCGATACCTCCTCATTTACTGCTACAAACTGATAGTGGTCAGATAGATATGATTTGAACCATGCTAAGGCGCTTCCACTAATGCCAACATAGTTTTCTAGTCTATCCAAGAGAATGTTGTGATCAATAGTATGGGAATGCTGCACTAAGATCTAATAGCACTAATAACAAGATAAAACCCACGATCAGATAATAGAAGCAGGTCATTAGTAACTCTAATGAGCAGTCTCAGTACTATTGTATGGTCTAAATCCTGACAATGATGAATTAATAATGGTCAAAATAGGATCTATGAATTCTGGGGAAGCAGATTTTTTAATAGTTTAGATGGAATAGGGTCTAACATACATGTTGCTGGTTTAGATGATTTAACAAGTTTGTACAAGTCTTCTTCTCCCTATAATAGAGAATGAGTGTAATTTTTTCCTCAGGAGATCTATAGCTCACTAACTGATGTAAAACTGTAGCTGACAGCTGGATAGTTACAATCTCTGATAGTATCAACCTTTTCATGAAGTCATTACTGCTGTACTCTTGGGAATGTTAGCACCTGTTTTATTTTCCATTAATTTATTCACTGTATTGACAACCAGGGGTTGTGTTTGTTTTCATCTAAAAGAGATGAAAAATAATCAGATCTAGCAGTTTTTAATGTTTTTTTTGTATGACAGGATACTCTCCCTCCAGGTAATACAAAAATACCTCCAATTATTTTTTTCTCCACCTGCGCTCCATTTTCCGGGCTGCTCTCTTTAGGGTGAGAGTGTTTTCTTTATACCATGGAGTTAGATTGTTTTCTTTCATCTTTCTTAAGCGTAAAGAACCAACTATATCTAAAGTGCTAGAAAAAAGAGTGCATAGTTTCTGTTATATCATCAAGTTTTTGTGTTGTATTGGATGTTCTAAGGAATTGAAATAAGTCAGGAAGAATACTTAGAAAGCATTCTTTTGTGGTAGAAAGTGATTATTACAAGTATGGTTCTACCATACTTGTAATAAAATACAGAAGTTTACAGGTTTAGCTATACAGAGTTCACACAAGACTAGATAGTGATCTCAAATGTCATCACTTTGCTGCAGAATTTCAACAATATTAACATCAATTCCATGTGGCAGTATTAGATCTAGGAGTATGATTTCAACATTGAGGTCCAGACACATGTTGTCTAACCCCTGTTGTCTATATGTAGTCTGTCCCATAGCTTTTGCAAATACCCTCCATGAATCTCAGGTTCGGGCAGGGGACCCAAAACCAATTCTACCAGTGTTTATATTTCTTGGCTAAACATGAGAGCAGCCAGGGTGCACCCGTAGACTCCTGAACTGCCGTTCTGTACACCCAGAGGCTATGTGCTGATCCACACTGGTGGTCGCTGGTTACAATAGGTTGCTGGGTGGTCAGGAGTTTGGTTAAATTGTTCCACCAATCCATCACTCTGTGAATGTCTTGCAAATCCCCAGCAGCTGGCATGCTTCTTGGGACACTTCCCGCCTAAGTTATGTCCCTGATCACTGTGGATCTCATTGGAGCTCCGACTCTGCAGAACATCTCCGCCACTAGTTTCTCTTATTACAACCACCGGGTGAAGTAACATTAACAAAGAGGAGACCACACTCAAAACTAAATGCAACAAATAAACATTGAATCAAGATATCAAAGTAATATAAATGAAATAAGTATAAATGAAGAAGAAAAACAATCCAGAACTGGAGAAGGACACGAACAGCCACAGCCCAGCACCCTCCTGAATCTCTGTCTTTTAAACCCCAAATGCCATAAAGGTAACAATCCACACCTGTACAAGGCTCTCACTTTGAAGAAAGGGGCAAACCAGAACACCACCTAGTGGAGATATATAAAATAATATTAATAATAATATTTAAAAAACTAAAGAGAAAAGATTATGTATCCACACTGGAAGATCGGCTACAAGCAAGTGTCAATCAAATTAAACAAACAAACAAAACTGTTGATCAAAATTTTTGACACAAGATTTTGAGAAATTTTATTGTCATGATTAAATTATATATTGGGTAATGACATTTTTTATTGTAATCATTGCAAGTGGCAATATGTGACTGCTTGGGAGTAAGAACGTGTTGGTCCTCCACACTGATTTTTCTCAGACAAGGCCTTAAACTTACACTCTATTATTGGTTGAAAATGTATATTCACTTTTATATTTGTAGACATAGTTACTGTCATGTTTCGCTGGAGTTCATGTTTCTACTTGGTTTTTGACCAAATAGCACATTTCCGCTTAGCCTATTACTCATCACTCAAAATACTGTATAGGCCTACTAAAGATGATTATTATCTATTAAAAATTTACAGTAGTAATTTAGCAGACAAAGAATCATATTGTTTTATAATGGATTTAGAGGGTACTAGGGCAGCAAACAACACCACACTCCTGAAAATTAATCATAGTTTTACTAGTCCAAAGACAATGGTTGTTAAATCATGGTAAGCATGTTACTTATGTTCAGTATTAATATTTTCTATAGAGACATTTGTAATTTTTATTATTGTTATTATTTTACTAATTCTGACATCTAGGCATTTTAAAATTTAGAAATATAAAAGCCCAAAGGAAAATGGGAAGCAAAGGAGCTATTAATTATTTTTGCATAACCACAGGCTAAAAATGTAAACCTTTTATTATGTGATGCCCATACACATAATAGGTTGTCCATGTTTCAGAATTAGTTGTGGGTGTATGGGTTGATCTGGATGGGTTTACGATTTCATGGCCTGAAATTTTGCCCCAGTCCTCCCCTGCCTGTCACAACCCATAAACAAAGTCCAGGAATTAATGCATCAATCATTCCACATGAACGTTTGGGGATGTTTCTTAGCTCAAGTCAAGAGGCAGGTCTTTGGCTGAGTGACAGGAATATGGATGCTGTTGGAAGTAAATGAGCTTTGACCGTTCGTTGTGGTCTCGTTGCATGGTCCGCCCAGCGTGCCATCCCGACACTGGACTGCTGATAGAATTAGGGAGCTCTTGAACCATGATGCTCTCACGTCCTGAAACAATTACTATGAACCAGTGGGGCCATCAAGCCTCATGAGTTCAATGTTTAAAACAGTGGGAGTGTCAGGGATGTTTAAAGAGTGACAAGCAGGATTCATCTCTGCCACCCACATGTAGGACTAAGGAAACAAAGAAGCGAGAGAGGAGATTTTATATATTTTTTTCCACTGTTTGTTTTTTCTTTGTCCACAGTGGTCCACAGTAAGGAACCATCATGGGTGGAACATAGATCTTTTTTGATTAAGAATTATTGACTTTGTGTGTAAGGTCAGAAAAATATTACATTATACAGCAATATCTTAGTTCAAACTGCTGCTACCAGGTTATGTGTTGTGAAAATAGAGAAACATAACAGAGAGCTGAGCATGAATAAATTAAGGAATGATAGAATAGTGGAAATAATAAATCGGCAAGCATTATTTATGAGCTAATGTATTTTTTTTTACAGATTTTGTTCTGTAACTTGGCTGCATGAATTTCAATTCACCTATCTAGCATGATCAGAATGCTTGAGATCCATTTATCAAGTTTAATTTATGTGCATAAGAACATCATAGCTGTCTGTTTCTATTTGCCAGAGGGGATGACTAAGTTGTCTTTAGAGCCAAAATCGCAAGAATTTCTAACGGATCAAAGATACAGATACAAAGACACACACACACACACACACACACACACAAGACACAGAGTTTGGGTCAAGGTCTTGAGGAACCTACTAATTTCAAGCTGCCCTGGTGCCTGCCGACAGAACCCTCAATTTGTAAAGCCAAACTCTGACCTCTGGGGCTTCCTTGGCAAAACACAAGACTTAAACACTACCAGCCATTCCAAGACATCAGCTTAGTTTTCAGCTACAGTTTTGCTGCAACAACTGCTGGAACTTCAGAACTTTATTGCATGTTTGCAAAATGTAGCTACTCACCTAAACATTTCATTCATGCTTCATATTCAAATACTTTTCAATTATTTTTGTCATAGTGTGAGCCACACTGGTCAAAATGTTTGGTTGTTTTTTCACAGTCAACAATGAAATTTGCCAACAAGCATTGTTCAAAACTGAAATCACATTTTAAAACAAACATAAGTCTTCACCAAATGATTCATCTCACCTTCAAAACTCATTCAGACCAACAAAACACTTCATATCTCAAAATAAGCTTGTTTCGCTGCAAACAATTCTCATTCAGAGAACATTCATAACACACTGTTATGAATAAAAACATAAAAACACTAAAAACAGGGAGCATTACATAATCTATTAAGTTTTATCTTTGAAGTTTGATGTATGATGTATGATTTGTTGAATTAATAAATGGATAAGAATAACATCTTTTCATTTTACCTTAACAAGGAATGAATGAGAAAAGCAGGATTTCCAAGTTCTTATAAACCATAAACAAAATTTACTTGTGGAAAATAAAACAGAAAAATAAACAGAAAAGTTGAGAGGAAAAAACTTTCTATACCTTTCTATGTGGAGTTTGTATGTTCTCTCTGTGTTGATGTTGATTTCTCTCACAGTCCAGACATACAGGACAGAACTGAAGACTGTAAGTGAGTGTGAATATGTGTCTGATGAATTGAGTCATCCTGACCAGGAAAGGCTCCAGCCTCATATTCACTTTATATTTATAGACATAGTTACTGTCATATTTCGCTGGAGTTCATGTTTCTACTTGGCTTTTTGATTGAATAGCACATTTCTGCTTAGCCTATTTCTTATCACTCAAAATACTGTATAGGCCTACTAAAGATGATTATTATCTATTAAAAATTTACAGTAGTAATTTGCAGACAAATAATCATATTGTTTTATAATGGATTTAGATGGTGCTAGGGCAGCACACCACAAAACACATTCCTTATGAAAATTAATCATAGTTTTATTAGTCCAAAGACAATGGCTGTTAAACCATGGTAACCATGTTACTCATGTAGACATTGTAATTTTTATTATTGTTATTATTGTACTAATTCTGACATTTAGGCAACTTAGAAAGTAAAGTTTATGTGGAGTTTGTATGTTCTTTCTGTATTGATGTTGATTTCTCACAGTCCAGAGACATACAGGACAGAACTGAAGACTGTAAGTGAGTCTGATCATGAATGTGTCTGATGAATTGGTCATCCCTGACCCAGGAAGGCTCAGCCTCATGACCCTAAGGAACAAGCTCTGAGGAGAATGTATGGAATATATGAATGGAAACTGTGTATGTTATTATTTCCTCACTTGTGGAAAAGCAGCCTGAGCTTTAATTAGTTCATTATGTGACATTCTCTTCAGCACCTGTTTTTGGCAGTTATTAGTGTACAACAAAGTTACTGAACACATTTCAGTACTTAGTAAGTAATTTTGTATTTTAACATTGTGTCAATGAAATATGTTTAGAACATAATTTCTCTCTCTCTTTTCAGTGTTAAGTAAAATTTTTTTTGGTTTAAATGTTTTCTAGGGTTATAATTGTTACAGTGAGGTCACCTGGACTGCCTCCTCCGCACCACCAGAGGGATCCATCACCTTAATATAAAACCCTACCAAACTCCATTTCCTATCATGCCACATACCTTGGACTGATTACACAAACACACCTGCACCTCATTTACACACGCATATTAACCACACACAGTCATCACTCACTGCAAAGTCTTGATTTGCCCTGGATATAGTTTCTGAGTGTTTGCTTTGTTATTTTGATCTTGGACTGTTATTCTGACTATTCTGATTGTTTGCTGCCTGTACAAATTTTGGATTGTTTGCCTGGACTCGAATTATTGCTGCCTGCGCTGATCTAAAGTTTAATGGTATTTTGACCCTGTTCTGTCTGATTATTCTAAATTAAGAAACTGCAAATGGATTCAACCTCGTCTGACGTTTCACAACAGAAGACTTTTGCCAAACAGTTATCCAGCAGCTCTCATGCAGCTTTTGACTGAATCATCTGCCTAAGCCTCACAACTCACTATGCACCAGCACCAGTTGAATCAACTCAGCACGTTAACCTCGGAGCTAGTCAAGCCACTGCAAGATCTCCATGTGTGCCCCCACAGAGGCCGCTCCCAATCCACCAGGGAATCCCAGTGGACCACCAACCATGCAAAGCGCCACTATAGCAATCCTCCCGACTGGCTTTTCCTTGAAAAATTTAAGAGACCCTACCAAATGCCAATGCCTCGTCTAGTGCACACTCTCTGTTAAACAATAACCCTCACTATACCCCACGTTTTCTAGCCTGGTGGCATTGTGTACCAGAAAAGCTCTTGAGTGGATCACCGCTGTATGGAGTTAGTTACTGCCCGTCACGCCTGTAGGTGCTTAGGGCAGCAACAAAGTCTCTCCACTTCTGCCTGTCATGAGCCAGGTTGGTGATGGTGCCCCACGAGTACCCACAATTCTTTCAGTTCAGCCTGACTGTCCGGCGCCAGTGATCTTTGGCCGTCCCCCTTTTTCTCTTTCCATCAGGTGTCCAGTGTAGAGCTGTCTTGATGATGTTACCATCCTCCCTCCTCAGTACATGTCCAATCCATGTCCAGCGTCTTCTCAAGATGAGTGTTGGCATGTCATCTTGATTGCAGCAGGACAGAAGTTCTTCGTTGGAGATCTTCTTAGGCAAAAAATTCTCAGTATTGTTCTCAAATTTCTAGTATGAAAGGTGGAGAGTTTTATCAGGTCCTGCTGTGTCATCCTCCAGCACTCTGCTCCATACAGGAGTACTGACACAACACAGCTATTATAGAGTTTCAGTTTGGTCTTTGTACTGTACTGAGATGATTTCCAGATGTTGTTCATGCTGATGAAGGCACTCCTTGCTTTGTTGAGTCTGTTCTGTATGTCCTTCTTGCTGCCGCCATCAAGTGTGATGATGCTACCAAGGTATGTGAAGCTTTCGGTGATTGGAAGATTCTGGTCATTGACCTTGATGGAAGTTTTGTGCTGTAGTGTTCAGGGTCAAGATTTCTGACTTCTTCTGGTTGATTCTAGAGTCCAACTTGGGATCCAAAATGGCTTAACCTGTCCGTCTTGTCCTGCATATGTCGGTGGGAATGAGAGGAGTAGGGCCAGGTCGTCAGCAAAGTCCAGATCTTCGAGGTGGAAAAGAAGTCCATCTAATACCTGTTGGTCCTGCTTCTGTCGTGCGCCGCATCACCCAGTCTATCACCAAGTTGAAGAGAAGAGCGGACATCACGCAGCCTTGACGGACCCCGGTTTTTACCTCAAACCAGATGTCGCTTCCTCCCACACAACAGGTGTAGTTGTTGTAGAAACTCCTGATCAGCTTTACCATGTCAGGCCCGGTATTCCATAGGCCCTTAAGATTCGCCACAAGCTGTCCCTGTGCACACTGTCAAATGCTTTTTCAAAGTCAATGAAGTTTACATAAAGCTGACTTTGCCATTCTGCACTCTGTTGTTCTATGATGTTACGCAGAGCGAAAATCTGTTCTGTGCATCTCCTCCCTGCTCTAAATCCAGCTTGGTCCTTTCTCAGTTCTGCGTCCACGGCTTTCGATAACCTTTTGATGATTACCTTGGCCAGGATCTTGCTAGGGATGGATAAAAGGGTGATACCTCGCCAGTTGTTGCAGTCGCTGAGTGTGCCCTTCTTTGGAATTTTGATGATCACACCTTTGGTCCATTTCTCAGGTATAGTTGCTGAAGTCCAAATTGTCTTGAACAGTGGTTGTAACACGTCTGCTGCAGTTTCTGGGTCAATCCTGAATAGCTCAGCATTCAAGTTGTCATGTCCTGGAGCTTTGTTGTTTTTTAGAGACTGTATGACAGAGATGATTTCCTCTTTGGTTGGTGGCTCAGTGTTAACCTCAAGGTCTGTCTCTCTTTCTGAGATATCTGCTGCTTCCTGTGGGGGTTCTCTGTTTAAAATCTCCTGGAAATGTTCAGCCCAGCGTGCATCCTGTTCTTTCTCAGTTGTGAGCAACTTGCCTTGCTTGTCTTTGAAAGGTGGACTGGCGGTAGAGTGGTGCTTACCACACACCTGTCTGCTGATTCTGTACAGCTGGCCTTGTTCTCCCCTGGCTGCAGCACTTTCCGCCTCTTCCGCAAGTTCCTCAACAAGGGCTCTACGGTCAGCACGTACCTTCCTCTTCACCTCCTTGTTGGACTCTCTGTATTGCTGCTTGTATCTCTCTAATAGTCTTTCTGACTTCGTATTCATCAGCTGGTTCTTGAGTTTTCCTTCTATTCTCTATGGCTTTCCCTGTGCTCAGTCTGATCCAATCCTTTGTCTGTTTCTTGGTTCTGTATCCAAGACTCTCTTCTGCACTCTTCTGATAGACATTCTTGATGTTTTCATATGTTACGTCGATCTTGTCAACTCTGACTTCTGTTTCCAGATCCTGCAGTGCTTGAAATCTGTTCTTGACCTGTAGAACAAAGTTGTGTCTTATGCGGGGATCTTTAAGTTTCTGGATGTCAAGTCTTTTTGTAGTATGGGTCTTGTTCTCTGCTTTCCTCAGTTTCAGTTGCAACATAGCTGTAACAAGTTGGCTCCCCGCTTGACCTGGACATTCAAAAGTGATCTTCTCCACATTCCGTTGATCAGCAGGTGGTCAATTTGGTTCTTGTCCCTGTCGTTTGGTGAGTACCAAGTCAGCTTATGGATGTCACGGTGTGGGAACAAGGTGCCTCCCACAACTAGGTTGTTGGTATTGCAGAAGTCAATGAGCCTTTCTCCGTTCTCATTCATTATCCACAGCCATGCTTGCACATTGCTCGCTCGTTGTTGGTATTGTCATTTGCCAACCTTTGCATTGAGGTCTCCCATGACGATCAAAGGTCATGCCTTGGTGTTGACTTGACTTCAGCATCCAGCTGTTCATAGAAAAGGTCTTTCCTCTCATCCTCGCTGTCATTTGTTGGACTGTAGCACTGAATGACTGTCATGTTTACTTGTCTCCCTTTTATCCTCACTTTCATCAGTCTGCTATTGACAGGTTTCCATTCAATCATGTTTTTCTCTGTTCCTCTCTTCAAGATGATGGCAACTCCTCTTCATGTTGAGTCATCCTCTCTGCCTGAATACAGTATGGTCTCTTCTGTTGATGTTGTTATTTTTCTGGCTCCTGTCCATCTCGTCTCACTAACGCCTAACATGTGTGTAGACTGTATCAGGCGCATCTCTGATGTCACTTGCATGAGTTTTCCTGCTTGGTACATCGTCCGTACGTTCCAAAACCCTATTCTGGTCTTGGTTTTGGTGCTCAAGGCTTCCATTTTCCTGCCCATGGTTTCCAAGTTCAGGCTTTCACCATTGGCATTCATACAAGTCCCATGTGGAGACTCTGGGAGCCCGTTGCCCACGTCTGTGAATGTTGCCTTTGTCGCTGTTTCCGTAACCAGCTTTGTTTTCTAGGACCGGGTGGTTAACCCTGTGCCCAACCCCAACCTGGAGGACCAGGGTCTGCTCTTCGTCTGGCCTCTAACCTTCGACCTGTCTGGCATGGGAGGCCCTAACAGGAGCGTATAGCTCCAGCCAGCATAGCTCTCAGGGTCATGAGACACACAAGCCCCCAACCACGGCAAGGTGGCAGCCCATTCTGGGAGACCGCTGTATGGAGGATGGATGGATAAGGTTTCCCCACTTTTTTGAGGCAATTCAGAAGGTATACGAACATTCCACCGAGGTTAACAGTGCAGGCAATCAAGGGCAGCTGAATTTGCTTTGTCTTTTCATACCTTGGCAGCTCAAATTGGCAGCAAACTGCTGTTCTGACGAGGACTGAATTCGACCTTGTGTAGTCAGAACTAGGCTGTCGGGATGAGGTTCATCGAGCTTGCCATTGAATTCAACAATCTAATTCATGCCACCCAACTTTCAGCACGCCCCATTTATCCAACGAACACGAGGCTGCTGAACCCATGCAACTCAACTTCACTCATATCACACTAAGAAATCAGCTTTGTCTGACTGTGCATTCATAACCCACAAGTGTCATAAAGGCACCACCTGTCAGGGCAATGTTATTTAAGATCTCCTGAAATTTTATCAACAATCCCCTCACCTGCACAAGATCCAGCTCAACCACATCAGAGTATTGGGATAGTAAGGCCTTCAGCAAGGAATAGGCAGCCCAGCTTCCTGCTCACTGTAACACAAACTGTGCCATCGATCTCATGCCTGGTACCACACCACTGATAGGTAAAATTTTCCTGCTGCCCCAGTCTGAATGAAGCCATGAAACAGTATATCAACAAAGAATTGGCCTAAGGCTTCATCAGGCCATTGACTTCCTGCTTCAGCTGGCTTTTTCTTTGTTAAGAAAAGGATAGGGTTAAGGCCATGCAGCTACTACAGAGGACTCAACAACATCACCATTAAATTTTCCTACCCACTCCTCTGGTTCCAGCAGCTTTAGAATGGCTTTTTCTTGCCAAGTTTTATTCCAAACTCAATCTCTGAAATGCCTACAACCTCTTTCGCATTCAAGAGGTAAATGAGTGGAGATGAGATGAGCCTTCTCAACCACTAGTGGGCACTATGAATATCTTCTTATGCCATTTGGCCTAGCCATAAGTCCTTCTGTATTGCAGGACTTCATGAATTACATGTTTCATGAGAGACATACTGGAGAGATGGTTAATAGTCATACATTGTACATAGTACATACATTGGAGAAACACATCAAACATGTCAGAGCAGTGCTTTGAAATAGAGATGTTAAAGCAGAAAAATGTGAGTTCCACTAAACCAGCATGTAATTTCTGGGGTACATCATCAGTCAGGATAAAATGGCGATGGATAGGAAACTTTAATGGTCTCCACAGTCCTGTCAGATTTTAAGACACTTTTTTAGACACTAAGACCCTGATCAGGCATTCATTGTGGGAAGTCGATGCCTCTAACACTGGGGTCTGTGCTGTTCTCTTGCGCATCACAGCACACCAACCAATATGTTCCCCTGTGTATTCTTTTCCCATAAACCCATGGCTGCAGAGTGAAACTATGTGAACAATTGGGAGCTCTTGGCCCTTAAACTGGCTCTAGAGGGGTGGAGGCATCGATACTCATCTTTTCATTTGTACTTACGGATCACAACAGTCAAGAACCACCTCGGTTCAGTTGATCAGTTTATCTGTTTATCTGAATATGCTATCTGTCCCCGTTGTTGATATTCATATGTCAATTATTGAAGTCTAGGTGTGCCTAAAAAGAAAGCTTCTTTAGAATATTGTTAGAAATCTTTGAAAAATGTATAAAAAAATACAAGACATTTCACTGGAACCACAAACCTGTCATTATCAGAAGAATATTCTTCTTTGTTGACTCTTCTTGTTAGTCTCAATGAATTGCCTAATTATCCTGCTGGAAGTAGTCACCAGAAGATGGGTACACTGTGGTCATAAAGGGATGGACATGGTCAGCAACAATACCAGGTAGGCAGTGGCGTTGACACAATGCTCAACTGATACTATTGGGTGGGGCAAGAAAATATCCCTAACACCATTACACCACCATCACCAGCCTGAATCATTGATGCAAGGCTGTATGGATCCATGCTCTGACCAAATTCTGACCCTACCATCTGAATGTGCAGCAGAAATCGAGACTCATCAAACCAGGCAACGTTTTCCAATTTTCCTATTGTCCAATGTTGGTTAGCTTGTGCAATTGGTTGGCAAGCCTCAGTTTCTTGTTCTTAGCTGACAGAGTGACACCCGGTGTGGTCTTCTGCTGCTGTAGCCCATCCTCCTCAAGGTTCGATGTGTTGTGCATTCAGAGATGCTCTTCTGCATACCTCAGGTTGTAACGCAGTGGTTATTTGAGTTACTGTTGCCTTTCTATCAGCTCAAACCAGTCTGGCCATTCTCCTCTGACCTCTGGCATCAACAAGGCATTTGTGCCCACAAAACAGCCGCTAACTAGATATCTTCTTTTTTGGACCATTCTCTGTAAAACCTAGAGATGGTTGTGTGTGAAAATCACAGAAGATCAGCAGTTTCTGAAATACTCAGACCAGCCCGTCTGGCACCAACAACCATGCCATGTTCACTTAAATCACCTTTTTTCCCTATTCTGATGCTCGAACTGCAGCAGATCGTCTTGACCATGTCTACATGCCTAAATGCATTGAGTTGCTGACATGTGATTGGCTGATTAGAAATTTGCATTAACGAGTAGTTGGACAGGTGTACCTAATAAAGTGGCTAGTGAGTGTATGTAGCAGCAGCGCAATTGCAGCTGCCAGATGCCCCCTGAAGCCTCTGAAAAGTTTTAGCAGGACTCCTAAATGAGGTAATTCAGAACTGACTGTGTATGCTCATCCAAAAGATGTGCTGTCATACTGACTGAATCCAGCTCTATTGTGACCTTCACCAATAGCACCTCAATGTGATGTGAAAAGGACAACTGGCGAACTGAATCGCATAACCGAGTCGAACCATCTGGATCAGCCTCAGCCAGCACACTTATGTGGGGCCCAGATGGGTGTCACCTGGGCTATCTAACTTTATACCTATATCCTGCACTTTTATACCTATATCCTGCACTTGCTGCTTATTGCACTCCTGGTTAGACCTAAACTGCATTTCGTTACCTTGTACTTGTACATGTGTAATGACAATAAAGTTAAATCTAATCTAAAAAAATCTAACTGGGGTCTAACCAGTTTTGTCCTCATTTTCCATGTTTGGCCTCACATGGGTCAGCCCAAATGAAATAATGAAATGAACATTGCTCAGAATGCATGCTATAGAAAACAAAAAAAATAAGACAGAAGTGACAGAAGAACTGTTTAAGATAATTAGGTCATTTGTGATAATTGATCATTATTGATGACACCTGATGTTTACAAGAAAAATCAACAAGGAAGAATAACCATTAAAGTGTTCAATGTTTACTTTAGTTAGGTTCTTGACCCTTGAATCTTTAATATTAGAATTTGCTTGGCTGTAGTAGCTAAGGTTAACGGCTTAATAAATTAAAAACAGAAGTAATTAGATGATGGCAGCTATGTTTTAAATGTTATTTGATCTGAACTGAGAGTATGAACGTAGATCGCCAAGTAAATCGTACCTTGCAGCTCAGCTCCTTCTTCACCACGACAGACCAGTACGCCGGCCACATTACTGCAGAAGCTGCACCGATGAGTCTGTTCATCTCTTATTCCATCCTTCCGTCACTCATGAACAAAACCCCAAGATACTTAAACTCCTCCACCTGATACAGGAACTCCCCAACAACCCTTGTCTGACTGAGAACCATGGCCTCAGACTTGGAGGTGTTTTTTCTTCAGTTTTTCAGTTCCTAATTGTCAGCACATAGAGACTCTTTCACCTAGATATCACACTATAGAGACTGTGTCTGTTCCTGAATTAGAATATGCAGAAAACGCCAAAATCAAATTAAAAGCAATAGTTTAGTTGATTTTCAACAAATAAAAACTATTTATAATACAAAGAAGGAAATGATAAAACTTGGCTTGCTGAATATTACATCCCTTTCGACAAATGCACTTTTTATAAATTAGTCTACCCCCCAAAATTACTACTTTAAAAATGAGCCACATCTAAAAAGGTAAAGGGGTGTCACTTAGTTGGACACTTTTATTGTTGTTTTTGTTGTGTGCCATGTGTTCCGTGTGTCCTACTTAATTAATTTTCTTCACCAGTCTAGTTAATTTAGTGATTTCCTTGTGTATTTAAGTCATGTTGACAGTAGGGATAAATAAATAATAATAATAAAAACAAAGCAAAAATAATGCAAACTGCTTGTCAGTGTAAATGTGCAAATTGTGCTCAGAGAGCAGTCCAAGTTTAACTGGAGTCCTGGAATGTGAGGATGAGGGTCAGTGGTGCATGGGGGCAATGAGAGGAGGGTCAGTGGTGAGTAGGGTGAAGGAAAGGAGGGTGGAAGGAGGGTCAAGGGCGGAAGCCTGGAGACTCCGAAGTCTCCTCCTGATGGCAGCAGAGTGAAGAAGCTGTGTGTCGGGTTCGTAGGATCACCTACAATTCTAAAAAGCTATGTGGGTGAGACGGCTGTTGTAAATGTCTTGGAGGAAAGAAGAGAGACATAAATGTTCTTCTCAGCTGCTCTCACTATGCGTTTCGGGCAGGCGCCGTACCACACATTGATGCAGCTGGTACGCCGTACCACACATTGATGCAGCTGGTCAGGATGCTATGTAGATGGTGCACATGATGGGGGCTGGGGCTCTTCTCAGTTTGAAGACTAAGTAGAGTCACTGCTGTGCTTTTTACTTGCCAGTGCTGTGGAGTTGTTTGTCAGAAGAGGTCCTCTGTGATGGGAACACCCAGGAACTCAGTGCTGTTCACTCTCTCCACCACCATTGATGGTCAGAGTAGCATTCTGGGTTTTCACTCTCCTGAGGTCAACAACAATCTCCTTCATCTTCTCCACATTCAGAATGGGATTGTTGTCTCTGCACCACCCGGCCAAGCGGCACACCTCGCTCCTGTAGTTTGTCTCATCTCTTTTATTGATGAGACCTACCACAGTCGTGTTATCCGCAAACTTAATGAAGAGATTGGAGCTGTGTGATGGAGTGCAGGGTGAAGAGGAGGGGCTCAGCACACATCCTTGAGGGCCCCAGTGTTAAGTGTGCAGGATGAGTTAAGCCCCAACCAAACCAGTTTGTCGATGAGCTGTTGTGGGATAATAGTGTTAAATGCTGAACTGAAGTCTATTAACAGCATTCTGACATATGAGTCTTTTTGTCGGATGTGTGACAGCTGAGTGGAGGGCAGTGGCAATGGTATCATCAGTTGAGCAGTTGGACTGATATACAAACTGAAAGGGGTCCAGAGTTGGGTGGAGGGCAGACTTGATGACATGACTAGCTGTTCAAAGCACTTCATGAGAATAGGGAAAGTGCAACTGGGACGGTAGTCATTGAAACAGGATGGAGATGACTTTTTCAGGACTGGAACGATGGTGGAAGCTTTGGGGCATGTGGGAACAACCACCTGACTAAGCAAGGTGTTGAAAATGTCTGTGAAGACATCAGTGAGATCAAGCTGCACAGTCTCTCAGAACACGCCAGGAATGTTGTCAGGACCTGGAGCTTTGCATGCATTGATCCTGCTGAAGGTTCTTCTCACGCTGTCTAGGCATAGCAACTTCACCTGGTAGAGTCGAGAGGTGGAGTCTTCTGTGCTGTGGTGCTGTTTGCTGCCTCAAGCGAGCAAAGAAGGTATTTAGCTCGTTCAGCAGTGGGATGGAGCTGTAGCAGGTCTGCAGTGGGGGCTTGTAGTCCGTGATGTTCTGGATCCCCTGCCACAGGCTTCAAGTGTCTCTGGAGTACTGTCTCTTAGCATCCCTGATGCCGAGGGACAGGTTGACAACAAAGTCCAGGGTGTTGTTTACCCTTGTTGGAAAGTCAATATGTTGGTGGATTTTTTGAAAAACGCTCTTTAAGTCACCATGATTGAAGTCTCCAGACCACAACAGCATTGCTGCACCACGCATTTTGTGCAGAGTTTAACTCTAAAGTTGTGGTTCTGCCCGACATCCAGTGCGACTGTATGCACATTTTGGAGCAGATAGATGTGACGGATATAAACAAAAACATTGCGGGTTACAATACAAAAAACACAAAGACACCGTTTTTACGGGAGAGAGAGAAGCCGCAGCGTGTGTATGCGCCGCCATCTTGGACATTAAATTGGAGATTAGTTTTCTTGGACATTCTGAATTACATTAGAGTTACAGATGACCTACATCTATCATCTGATTGTGGTTGTATCTCGTTATTAGTGCTATTAGATCTTAACGCAGCATATGGAGTACCTCAAGGCTCAGTGCTAGGGCCGTTACTTTTCACACTATACATGTTACCTCTGGGAGATATTATCAGGAGACATGGTGTTAGCTTTCACTGCTATGCTGATGATACTCAGCTGTATATTTCATTATAGCCCAGTGATACACGCAAAAAATCTGAGGTGCTAATTATTGGACCTAAAAACCACATGTGATAATCTAGAACACTGTCTAACACTTGATGGGTGCTCTATTAATTCTTCTTCATCAGTTAGGAACTTAGGTGTGCTGTTTGATAGCAATCTTTCCTTTAAAAAAACATGTTTCTAGCATTTGTAAAATTGTTTTCCATCTTAAAAATATATCAAATTGCAAAAATGTTAATTTATCGTTTATGACTGTTGGAGTTGTGTACCAGTGTCCACAGCGTGCCAGGCTTTGTCAGCCTGGTGAGCGGAATGCTAGAGTTGAATATTGACAGTTATGCACCTTTGGCCCTTTAGTTTCAGTTTGATTCTCGGTCATAACACGACCTCCGTATAATACTGATATGGGCACCAGAAGAATCTTAAGGAGTGAAGATTCTGACGCACAAGAGATGTTTTGCCAATTGCTTTCATTCATTGTGTCTTGTCTTTTCCTCTATAAATAAAGCAACTTGTGACCTGAGCTTGGAGGCAAAAGAGAGAAACTTGCTTCTCTCCCGCTTGCAACCGACAGCGCAATCCTTGCAAGCTAAAATCCAAAGAACTTGTTATGTGTTTTATTTCGCCTTGAGTTGATCCTTCCTGGTAAAGAGTCGTTCGAGTGAAATAGTCTCAACATTTACTTGGTCCTTCGAACCGGATCCCAACAGGACAGAGCGGAGGAGGAGAGGACGAAGAGCAGCTGAGAGACAGTCTCTGATCAGAGCCAGGCAATAGCTGCCTGAAAAAATCCACCCGCGTAAATTCGAGGGGGGTCGGTGATTCTTCGTCTGGAAAAATCAACTTCTCCGGGCTGTCTGACGAGAGCCGTTAGAAGGACAACTCAACGCACTGATCAGGTGATATACCGGTGTATTTTTTGTGACTACAGTATAATAGGTACCAGCTCAAGTTCGTAACCAGTGATTTACCTGTTGAGGTGAAGGATCTGTATTGGCTCTGGAAGCTCATTGATTAAGTACTAGCTTGAGTGTGCAGCCAGTGATTTACCTGTTTCTGGAAGCTTAGTAATTAAATTTGGACAGAAGGATCTGTTGACCAATTGTCTGGGACATTGGGTTAAGTGAGAGCCAGGGGCTCTGGTGTCGACAAAGTTGTTTTTAAAGCGCTGGGGTATGAATGGTATGAATGTGTTGTATGAATGTCATTGTGAATCATTAGGATTTCTGGTGAATAAGTTTGTTGTTGTTCAGGAATAACACAACTGATATTTCTCCCCACTAGAAAGGGAGTTGTGTTATTCAAACATAGAAAATTATATTGGGTTTGAGTCAAAATTGAAAGGTTGGTCTGTTCAGACGGCTGTATCCGCAGAGAAATTAGTGTCTGTAGAAGCTTGGTGCAGTGGACGATCTGATCAGACGTGTGACTAATCGTTGACTCTTACCAAAAGCAAATATGGGTGCAGAAAATAGTAAATTAACTTGGGAGATCCAAAGTTTATGCATACATATTAGGCAGACAGTGTGCGATACCTCTATGAGTGGAATAAAAAATACGATTTCAGTGATAAATTAGCCAAAAGGGACTGCGCTCTCTTAATAAACAAAATAAAGGTTGACTTATCCTTAGCTAAGGGAAAAAAGGTTGATCTGTTGAAACTTCAATTGATTGAAGCAACGAAGTGGCAAGAGCAGGCAGATAAAAGACAGGCGAGAGTAGAAGAGAAGAAAAGACAGAAACAAGAAAAACTGATTGCAGTTCAGAAAGAAGAAGACCCAGCAGATTATGTTGGGAGACCAGAAGCATTGTATCGGCAAGAAAGGTTAAGAGCAGAAAGAGCAGCTAGAAGCCAGGAGATGGCTGCAGCAGCTCAACGAGAGGAGCTGAGAGAGCAGAAAGCACAAAGTGAAGTGCGAGCAAGAGGGAAAGGGACAAAAAAACATGATCCATCCAAGATAACTGATTTCAGTCCCCCTTGCACTAGAAGAAATGCACCGCATACTGAAGCAATCTCTCTGTTAGTGAAAAGTAGAGACTTGAACTCATCACACTTTCCATCAGAGTTAGATTCTATTTTTCCAGCCATCCAAGTGGCTAATCCACATTACAGTGTAGAGGCCGATCACAATAGATACCTTCACGTGTATCGCCATGGTCAGCCAAGAAATGAAAGATGCAGTAGATGGACTTGGTCCACTTGAAAATACCGCCGCATGGTTAGAGAATTTTAACCAACTGATACTTACTGTATCGTTTAAATGGCCCAGAGGTTGATAGAGTTGCAAGATTAGCTCTTAAATACAAATATGGCCAAGTTAGGGGTGATTTCACGGGTCTAGACGAGAATAATGATCCGTTAGCTCATGATGCAGCGACATTGCGAGAGGCAGTAAACCGATTGACAAACAGAATTAGAGACACCCTTGGAACACGCCCAGATTACTCTAAAATAGCCCAGTGTAAACATAAAGATGGAGAAGATGTACATGAATACAGAGCACGTCTGGAAGACGTTTTTAGGGTTAACAGTGG
Organism: Puntigrus tetrazona; assembly: GCF_018831695.1. Classification (NCBI taxonomy): domain Eukaryota; kingdom Metazoa; phylum Chordata; class Actinopteri; order Cypriniformes; family Cyprinidae; genus Puntigrus; species Puntigrus tetrazona. The sequence goes on from NC_056716.1 coordinate 7,433,692, forward strand.
GCTTCAGTACAGTGCTGATGATGCTGGTGCATACCAATAGCAACTAAAACAGGCACTCCTTTCAGGATTCAAACCCCAGTTGGCAGACTACATCAAAAAATATTATATAAACTGGTCCACCGACCCAGTAAATAGCATAATGAATTATGCCAAACATGGACAGGGAGTGTTGAAAAGTAAAAAAGAAAAAGCAGATAGGGCCCATACTTTCGCTGCACTCACCGCCCTCTCCCAAGGCATGACCTCGCTTGGTGCAGACACATTCTACCAAGCTAATCGGAGAGAAGGGGAGGAAGACATGTGGTCGAGAGTAGAGGAGAAGGTTTTGAAACAGACACGCGATGACAAAAGAATATGATAGGTGTTTTAATTGCCACAAGGAAGGCCATTATATCCGAGAATGCCCAGAACCGCTAAAGCCCAGAACACAGGGTAGAAGCTCAGATGAAAGCTACAGACCAGCCCCATATAATGATCAGTTGTGACTAGGCGAGACCAACAATGACCCCATAGATGACCCAGATCTAGGCGAGGCTGATAATGACCCCAAAACTGACCTAGACTTGCAGAGCAGTATCGAGGCCTTTTTAGCTTTGCCAAGAAATACTCGCTTACCCGAACGAGAGCTAATAGTGAATGGAACCCGAGTAAAATTTCTCTGTGACTCTGAGGCAGACAGAACAGTATTACATGACATAATTCCAGGATTGCAGCCTAGCTCTAAGAAAATATATGTGAAATCAGCCAATGGGCTGGTTACAGAGAATAAGTTTTCTCAACTAACCACCATTAAAGATCCAAAAACAAGTCTCAGCACAAACACAGAAGTAGTGTTATGTCCAGGGTGTCCTGTAAACCTCCTGGGTAGAGATCTTATGTCCCCACTTCAAATTTCCATTCACTCACTGAAAACAGGCATGGTTGCCATAGGGAAGGATGAGGAAGTGCCCACATACCTAGTACAGTGTTTAAAAGAACCCAACTAATACTGGTCCTTAGATTTTCCTGATCAAAATCCAGGGAAGATAGGGAAAAATCTACTAGATTTGTTACCAAAACAAACACCCTCAAAGACAGAAGTTAAAACTGAAAGTGACCTGCATGTGACTATGTATTACAAGCGAGACCCAGGGCCCGACCCAGCCTACTCAGAAAGATTTTCGAGGCTAGGCCCTCAGCATGTGACATTGAGCACAGTATACACAGACAGAAAAGGAAATGCTGTATGCTCTGTGAAACTTTACAGCGAGCACAGCGACTTTTTGAAGGTCAAGACAGACCTCCACATGTATCATTGTCTAAAACAGATAAGATGAAGTGGGAAGTGTTGCCAAAACTGATAGAGCAAGGAGAGCTAGACAGGTGGTCAGACAATGGGGATGGGTGGAAAGTGAATGAGAGGCGCTCTCTCTATTCCAAAACGGTGAACTGGGTGTGTACACTTATCCCCAGAGCCCATTTGACTGAAGAAACAGTATGACATTCCTTAGCCGCTGTTGAAATAGATCCTTTTCTCAATGCAGTGCCAGAAACATTTCGATGGTCAAGAGGAAAACAGGCGTAGGGTTAATGACAACAGCATCACCAGTGGTTATAAAAACAACAACAAACTATAGGCCCGCATAAAGAAGTATCCCTTAAGCCAGATGCACAGGAAGGCATAAAACCAGTTATTGAAGAAATGATTAAGGCAGGTATGATAGATTTAAAGCCCCTGAGGCCCACTGTAATGCACCCATTTTCCTGTCAAGAAAGCAGACTCCCAGAGCTGGAGGATGATTCAAGATTTAAGAGCTGTAAACCAAGCCATAGAGAGCAGGGCCCCTGTGTGCCAGATCCACACACATTGTTGAATCAGTTAAAACCTGAAATGAAATGGTTTACAGTAGTGGATTTGAGCAATGCATTTTTCTCCATACCATCCACAGTTTTAAGTTCACCTGATCATTCCAAACCATTCAATCCGACAGTAGACTGTAAAGACAAATTTATGACGTCAGTGCTGACACAGGAGTCAGGGGGCAAGAACAAACCAGTAGCTTACTACTCTAAGAGGCTGGATCCAGCGGCTTGTGCACTCCCACCTTGCGTGAGAGCAGCCCTAGCAGTCCAGGCCTCAGCTGAAGTAGTGTTGTTTCATCAACTCACATTATTGGTCCCACACTCAGTCGAATGTGGTTATGCTGTTGTGTCAGAAAAAGAGATAGTGACTGCAGGGAAACTCCCCTCGCATTACTCAGCCCAGGCAGCCGAAGTTATAGCATTAACAAAAGTGTGCCAAGTATCGCGAGAAAAGGACTTCACAATCTACACAGATAGCCAAATGCATTTTCTACTTTACATCATTTTGCAGCACAATGGGCGCGAAGGGGCATGAAAACTGCTAGTGGTCAAAACGTAAAACACGCCGCCCCTTCTCACAGATTTATTAAAAGCCATTCAACTCCCTCGTACAATTGCAGTGTGTAAATCGCCGCACACACAAGGGTACTGACCCAGTTTCACTTGGCAATGCAAAGGCAGACAAAGCAGCTAAGCAAGCTGCACAAGGAAAGTTAGATACATGTAAAATACACAAAGTAACATCATTAGAAACTCCATTAGATGCGTCAGTGATATCAAACATGCAAAAACAAGCACCAGCATCCGAGAAGCAGATGTGGTTAACAAAAGGAGCACAATTGTCAGATGACACATACAGACTTGAAGGCAAACTGTGCCTTCCACGAAGTTTGTACAAAACAGCAGCCATTTTGACACATGGGCAAGCACAGAGATGCCCACGCCGCCATAATTCCAAGGCCCTGCCTGAAAACGGGGTCCTCAGACCACCCATCAGGAAAGGACCGAGGAGCCAGGAGCAGCCCTCATGTCTAAGTTGTAGAACCGGGCAAAAGTGGAGGCATGGACCACCCCCATAGCGTTGCAGATGTCCCGAGGGGACACCGCTAAGATAGGCGTTAGAGGCCGCCATACCCTGGTAGAGTGCGCTCTGACCCCGAGAGGGCACGGGAGTGCAGAGGCCTCATAGGCCAGGTGGATAGCCTCAACTATCCACCTGCTAATAGTCCGCTTAGCAGCAGCGCCACCCCTATTCGTCGGACCAAAACAAATAAGTAATTGGTCCGACCTCCATGAAGAACGCATGATCCTGCGCGCATAAGTGTCAATGCTCGCACTGGACACATGCAGTTGGACTTCCGCTGGTCTGGATCCTGGAAGGGGGGAGGACTGAAGGCCTACAGTACGATCGGCTGCGGTGTAACAGAGGGCACCTTAGGTGTATAACCCACTCGTGGGTATAAAAAAGCCTTGGACATGCCTGGGGCAAAGTCCAGGTAAGTAGGAGCCACTGAGAGGGCCTGCAGATCTCCCACCCTCCGAAGAGAGGTGATGGCGAGGAGAAATGCTGTCTTAAAAGATAAGACAGGTAAGGGAACCTCTTCGAGGGGCTCGAAGGGTGCCTTACACAGAGCCTCTAACACCACAACCAAATCCCAGGGGGGAATTCTGGTCCGCACTGGAGGTCTCAGCCTCAGCACACCGTGGAGGAATCGTGTAACTAATGGGTGTCTGCCCACTGATTGGCCACCAATAGGGTCATGATATGCAGATATAGCTGACACGTAGACCTTTAGGGTGGAGTGGGATAACCCGGTGGAGAATCTCGCCTGAAGGAACTCCAGCACTGAACCTACTGGGCAGTTAACTGGGTTTAAGTGGCGGTCTCCACACCAGGAAGTGAACATTTCCACCTCCTGGCATACACGCTCCTCGTAGAGGGAGCTCTGGATTGGAGGATGGTCTCAACAACCTCAGCTGAAAGACCAGAGGCTATGAGTTGTCCCCCGTCAGGGCACACCCACAGCTTCAATAACTCCGTCCTGGCGCACTCTCGCCAGAACTCCTGGGAGCAGGGCAATCGGAAATGCGTACAGGCGACGCCTCGGCCATGCCTGTGACATGGCATCCAGTCCCAGAGGAGCTGGATGAACTAGAAGAACCAGAGGACATTGTGCATTACCTCGAGAAGCAAAGAGGTCCACCTCTGCCTGGTAAAATCTCGACCAGATCTGCTTCACCACGTTGGGGTGAAGCATCCATTCCCGGCCTCAACCCCTGTCTCGACAGGGTGTGCGGCTCCGTATTGAGATGCCCAGGGATGTAGGTCGCTCTCAGCGAGTCAGATTTTGTCCTGGGACCACACAAGGATCTGATCGCCAGCTTGTTCAAAGGCGCGAGCATGCAGTCCTCCCTGGTGGTTGATGTAAGAGACCACCGCTGTGTTGTCGGTGTGCACCAACACATGGTGACCTCTCAGGTCTGGGAGAAAGTGCTTCAAAGCACGAAATACAGCTAACATCTCTAGCAGATTGATATGCCACCTGGTGGTGATCGCTCCACAGACCGTGGGCGGGCGCCCGTTCAGCACTGCGCCCAACCGGTTAGGGATGCATCCGTCATGCAAAGGGAAGTGCGGCGACATAGAGCTCCTAACCTTGGGCCATTCAGGAACCAAGGCTTCCTCCACAAATCTAAGGCCCGAACTGCACGGCGTGACACTTTGATTTTGCGGTGTGGGTTTCCCCTCGGGGAGAACCCCTTGGTCCTGAGCCACCACTGTAGGGGTCTCATGTACAGCAGGCCAAAGGGTATCACGTTGGACGCAGCTGCCATCAGGCCCAGCAGTCTCTGATACTGCTTGACAGTGAATGACTGGCCTTCCCTGACTCTATTGACTGACATGAGGATTGACTGCACACGGGCAGGAGACAAGCGTGCCCACATTGTGGTCGAATCCCACACCACGCCTAGGTATGTGGTCCTCTGAGCGGGACAGAATACACTCTTCTTGGCGTTCAGTCTCAAACCCAGCTCCCCCATGTGAGACAGAACAACATCTCGATGTTGAACTGCCATCTGCTCTGATTAAGCTAATATCAACCAATCGTCGATATAATGAGTATCACGGATGCCCTGGAGTCTCAGTGGAGCCAGCGCTGCATCCATACACCGTAAATGTGCGGGGTGAGAGTGCTAGGCGAGCGGAAGTACTCGATATTGGTATGCTACGCCCCCGAAAGCAAACCTCAGAAACTTCCTGTGTTGAGGAAGGATGGATATATGGAAGTATGCGTCTTTCAGATCTATGTTGACAAACCAGTCCTCGGATCTGATTTGAGTCGCCACATGCTTGATGGTAAGCATTTTGAACTTCAGTCTGTTGACTTGAGCGGTTCAAGACCCTCAGATCTATGATAGGGCGCAACCCCGTCCTTCTTCGGAACAATGAAATAGCGGCTGTAAAATCCAGATTCCACAGCATGAGGAGGGACCACCTCGATGGCCTCCTTCCTGAGCAGGGATTCTACTTCCTGTTCCATCACCAGAGCCTGCTGGGGGCCAACTACTGTTGGTGTGACTCCCCTGAATGTCGGTGGTGGAGAATCGAACTGAATTCGATAGCCTTTCTCTATCGTTAGTATGACCCATTGAGATACATTTGGCAGAAGTTTCCACGCTGCTAAATAATCTACTAAGGGAATCAGCCTCTCGAGGCTGACCTCTGGTGTGTGAGATACAGGTAACTCGGTGGCCTGAAGCGGTTGACCGGCAGGCAGACACCGGGCTAGCTGTAAATGGGACCCCCGCAGTGGTGGCACGTTCCCGGCAGTGACACCCCCTCGGGTGAATCCGGCTGGGGAAACGTGCTGGAAGCCTCCGCGCTCTGGCACGAGGGCAGAGATAGCAGAGTTACTCCTGAGGGCCCTGAGGAGGAGCGGGTGCCGTCTGACCAGGCATAACCTGATCCTCCCCAGGAGGGGCAGCCCTCAGAAGCCCTGAACCACTCATATCAGGGCTTCTTGGCCGTGGACTTCCTGTCCAAAAAGGCCCTCAGGTCTTTGGGCCCGGAAGTCCCCGGCCCAGAAGCGCCGCTCGCCCCTGCTGTTTTTAGGGGAGCGAGGCGGCGCTCTGTTTTGCACTCGCCTGTGCGAGGAGCTGGCAGCTGTGGTGGGGCATCTCTCGTCCCGATGCCCCTGAGACCGACGTGGGAGGAAACTCTTGAACGCCGCCGCCTGTTTACTGGCCTCCTGGTACCTATCGACGACCTCATTAACAGAGTCGCCGAATAGGCCAGAAGGCTGCAGGGGGGTGTTCAATAGGCAGACCCTGTCCCGCTCTTTCATATCGGACAGGGTCAGCCCAGAGATGCCTCTCCGCGGCCACAAGGGATGACATAGACCGCCCTACAGCACGCAGGCGGTCTCCTTAGTAACCCAGCGGAGGCAGAGGTCAGCCGTCCGATGCAGTTCTGCGATGTCATCGGACCTGACCCCCTCTCCCTCATCGATCTCTTTCAGCAGGTCGGCTTGGTATGCCTGCAACACCGCCATAGTGTGCATGCAAGACCCAGCCAATCCTGCTGCAGCGTCTATAGCCATCAAAGCCGGCGTTGTTCTCAGCGGCCCGATGGTAAGGTCGAACCTTCAAAGGCGATGCCGCACCGGGGACAGATAGGAAGCAGAGACTGTTCTACGGGGCATCGCCTTATAGCCGCACTCGCGACTCCTGCCACATTGCCATAATAACTAGCAGCGGTGGGGAGAAAACACGAGCGAGATGCGGCCTTCCCCCAGGACCTCGACAGCTCACTGTGGAGGTCTGGGAAGAACGGAAGGCTCCGTCTTAGAGGTGGCTGCTTCGCTCTCAGAAATCTTTCATCTAATTTAGATTTCTGAGGCTCAGCGTATCGCTCGGCGGGCCAATCGATGTTCAGTTTGGCTACCGCACGAGTTACCACCTCTAAGAGCTCCTCATACTGCGGCGTGTGCAATGGCGCGTCATCCACCACCTCAACATCAACCTCCTCGGAGGAAGAGTGGCAGCAGTGGGCGTCTCCCCGTGGCCGAAGAAGCCGGAGTTTGGGCTTCGGACACACGGGATTGAGTGCCCGATCTGGCGGATTCCGATGGAGAAAGGGACAAGCCCGTCTCCCTCCTCTGCCAGATTGATTTGCGATCCCCAGACGTGCGTTCGCCGCTCCGCCTCGGCGGAAGCGGGTCCCGCACCCCTGGGAACGCTGGTGAAGGCTCCCTCCTCGAAGAGAGCCCTCTGGGAGTGGAGTGTTCGCAGCGGCAGCTGCAAACAATGCGGGCAATCAGTCCCCTCAAGGGCTGTCGCCGCGTGCTCCGCTCCCAGGCACGCCACGCACAAGCTGTGTGTATCCCGCCCGTGTGATGGCGAGGGCGGGGATCAACACACCCGCTTGAAGCAGCGACAGATCACCAGCATGCTTGCTTTTGCTTTTTCTTTTTACTCCCTGACTATCAGACATGATAATTTATCTAGACAGACAACAATCACAGACAGAATCACAAAGAGCGCTTACTGAACGACAGAAGCTGGTGCCGGCATCGCAGAGCGTGACTTTATACTTCATCTCGTCCATGACGTCGCTCCCCTCCATTGGACAGATTTCACACGTGGTTCAGAACGGCTCACGCCGAAGGCGTTCCCACAGCGTTTGTGACGCAGCTCGAGTTGTGACGCACCGCCATAAAAGGAGTACAGGAAGAGCTGAGAGCGCTGAGACAGATGGAGCTTCAAGACAGACTGGTATTAGATCAACTTATAGCCTCCACCGGAGGAGTGTGTGCAATAGTTGGAACATCACGTTGCACGTTTATACCAGACAACGATGCGGACGGAGGAGTAATAGAACGAGCAATAGCCAACCTCACTGAATTGAGAGATGCCATGGAGAGAGACAGCATAACAACTCAAGAACTGTTATCATGGCTGTTTGGTGGGGAATGGTGGAATGTGCTATTGAAAATGATCACACCAGTGATTGCAGTTTTAAGTTTGCTGTGTTTATGCATGATCTGTGTTTTACCATGTTTAAGGGCAATGATTACCAAAATGATTAGCCAGACATTTTTCAGTTTCACCATGCTTCTCCACCAAGAGAGAAATGGAGAGCTTTAGTATCATGTGTGAAGTCTCAGTTAAAACCACAGCTGTGACATGGCTGAGTGCTGATGTTGTGATACAAAAGGTACACTGACAAGCTACAGTAGCCGTGCCAAGAACAAGAGGCACTGTTTTATTTCATTTTTCCTTTTTATTTTATTTTCACATTTTCCTCCTATTTTAAATTTTATATTGTATACATTAAGATGCAAGCCTTACAGGTGATCGCCCATGTAACATCTTGAAATTCGGTTGGGAATTTTCCTCAGATACTGGGGTTTTCACCCAACCTTGCTGTTTAAAGTAAGCAATGATTATTTAATCAAGTAATCAGTAGAGATTTAGTTCAATATGCATTTGCTTTGTTATGTTATTTTTTAGGTGCTAAATGTCAAACAGGAGGGAGATGTTGGAGTTGTGTACCAGTGTCCACCGGGTGCCAGGCTTTGTCAGCCTGGTGGGAACGGAATGCTAGAGTTGAATATTGACAGTTATGCACCTGTGGCCCTTTAGTTTCAGTTTGATTCTCGGTCATAACACGACCTCCGTATAATACTGATATGGGCACCAGAAGAATCTGAAGGAGTGAAGATTCTGACGCATAAGAGATGTTTTGCCAATTGCTTTCATTTATTGTGTCTTGTCTTTTCCTCTATAAATAAAGCAACTTGTGACCTGAGCTTCCAAGGCAAAAGAGAGAAACTTGCTTTCCTCCTGCTTGCAACCGACAGCGCAATCCTTGCAAGCTAAAACCCAAAGAAATTGTCTTGTGTTTTATTTCGCCTTGAGTTGATCCTTCCTGGTAAAGAGCTGTTCGAGTGAAATAGTCTCAACAATGACCTTGAGGTTAGATTATTGTAATGCTTTATTGGGTGATTTGTTCTGCATGCTTGATAAACAAACTTCAGCTATTCCAAAACGAAGAAGCTAGAATCCTTACTAGAACTAAGAAGTATGATCATAGCCCGTTTCTGTCAACATCCCTATCGAACATCAGACAGATTTTAAAATCTTGTTAATTACCTATAAAGTCCTGAATGGTTTAGCTCTTCAATATTTGAATGAGCTCTATTCATATTATAGTCCTGCACGTCCAATGTGTTCTCAAAACTCTGGCTGTTTGAAAATACCTAGAATATCAAAATCGACTGTGGATGGCAGATCCTTTTTCTATCTAGCACCCAAGCTCCCTAACACTGTTCTGGAAGCAGACACACTGTCAGTTTAAAAATCTGTTTAGATTAAAAGACACATCTTTTTAATTTAGTCTGATCAGTTTGTTTTTTGTTTTTGTCTGTCAAACAGTCTGCCATGTGCTCATGTTTCCCCGCCCCATTGTCATCTGAATAATCACTTTAGCTGCCTTCTCACCTGTGGCTCATTAGCTCCTTAATTGCTCCCCTACTTAAGTTCCCTTCGTTTGCAGTCTTGTGTCTGACCGTTGTGGTGTGAGGATGCTGCATTTGTGCCCTGCCCTGCCCTGCCCTGCCCTGCCCTGCCCTGCCCTGCCCTGCCCTGCCTGTGTAGGCTCCAAGTTTAGCTGGTATTTTTAGTTTTACTCTTTGCTCGCTCTGCCTTTTTGTTTTCTCCAGACCTCTGTTCACCTGTTCCAGTCCTGGTTCCTCCGGTGCTGTGTTTGGCAGCTTGTCCTCACCTGACCCTTTGGATCATATGCTGGAATCAAGCAGCAGGACTGATGTAGAGACTCTTTGACAAGATTTCCTTTTTGCCAAATGCTCCCTGCTTAGTGGAGTGACTGGAGGCTCGTTTTTGACTAAAACTGTTATTTTCCTTCCTTTTGTTAAGTCCTCTGTTCCTCTGCCCCAGTCAAGTTTTTGTTCAAAGACTATAAATAAAATTAAGTTCAACCTGCAATTGAATCCTTGTTCGTTCCTGACATATATAAATAAAAGTGATTGATGTTCAAAATTTACATTTAACTCCAGTTTCGACCCAATATTCACCCATTTCATCCATTTCAGATCTGGTGGGTCTGCTGGTTTTCGTTGTATTTACATTAAGACTAATCCCTCATTAAAAAAAAAAAAAAAAAAAGCCCTCCAGACTCTAATCAGTCCCATCAGAACTATGCACCTACCACCCCTGCAGAGGACCGCTCACGCCAGGGCATTGCAACAACTACCATCGCAGTCAGTTCCTGCTAAAGATGGCCATACACAAATTTCACCACTGCAGTGGTGAGCTTGAGCCAAAGCACTGCACCAACAATTGTGGACAGCTCCTTTCACAGATACACCCAGTGCAGCAAACAGCTCTCGCCATAGATGGCATACACAAAATCTGCCACTGCAGTGACCAGCTCAAGCTGGAGCATTGCATCGACCACCATGGATAGCTCCTGCTAGAATCACTCATATGCTCCTCATTTCCTGATTATATCATTATCCAACCAGAGCAAGAGAAGCCTCCTATAAATTCATACCAGCTTCTTAGCTCAGTATCTAGTTCATAGCATCCCTCTGCCATGGTCAAGAGGGAAAAAAACCCTGGGCTCTGGAGCTCTGGCTTGCCCAGACTTCCCTCTCCCCAGACACTTCCTCCAGCTCTTCCAGGGGAACACCGAGGCACTCCCAAACCAGCCGAGAGATATAGTCCCTCCAGCGTGTCCTAGGTCTTCCCCGGGGCCTCCTCCTGGTGGGACATGCCCGGAACACCTGGATTGTGAGGCGTCCGGGAGGCACCCGGAACAAATGCCCTAGCCACCTCAGCTGGCCTCTCTCGATGTGGAGGAGCAGCGGGTCTACTTCGAGCTCCTCCCGAGTGACTGAACTCCTCACCATCTCTAACTCATTTCAGCCGCTTGTATCTGGGATCTCATCCTTTCGGTCATGACCCAAAGCTCATGACCATAGGTGGAGAGTAGGAATGAAGATCGACCGGTAAATCGAGAGCTTTGCCTTGCGGCTCAGCTCCTTCTTCACCATGACAGACCAGTACAGTGACCACATTACTGTAGAAGCTGCACCGATCCGTCCGTCGATCTCTCATTCCATCCTCCCCTCACTCGTGAACAAGACGGGCAGGCCTGTTGGAGTCCAACATGCACTGGGAACAAGTCTGACTTAATGCCGACAATGCGAACCAAGCTCCTGCTCTGATACAGGGACCGGACAGCCCTGAACAATGGGCCCCTTACCCCATATTCCCAGAGCACCCCCCACAGGACACCACGAGGAACCTGGTCGAATGCCTTCTCCAAATCCACAAAACACATGTGGACTGGTTGGGCAAACTCCCAGGAACCCTCCAGTATCCTGAAGAGGGTATAGAGCTGGTTCAGTGTTCCACATCCAAGACAAAACCTGTTCCTCTTGAAGCTGAGGTTCCACTATCAGATGGATTCTCCTCTCCAGTACCCTGACATAGACTTTCCCAGGGAGGCTGAGGAGTGTGATCCCCCTATAGTTGGAGCACACCCTCCGGTCCTCCTTCTTAAAAAGAGGAACCACCACTCCGGTCTGCCAGTCCAGATGCACTGTCCCCCGCGTCCACGCGATGCTGCAGAGGCGTGTCAGCCAAGACAGCCCCACAACATCCAAAGACTTGAGGCACTCTGGGCGGATCTCGTCCACACCCGGTGCCTTGCCCCTGAGGAGCTTCTCAACAACCTCAGTGATCTCAGCCAGGGTGTCGTCCCCGGTTGGAGCACTTTCCAGCACCCCTCCCAAGGACTCCAAGAAGGCCGGGTACTCTACACTGCCATTCGGCCCGTAGGCACAAATGACAGTGAGAGTCCTCCCCCCAACCTGAAGTCGCAGGGAAGTGACCCTCTCGTCCACCGGGGTAAACTCCAACTCCAGACTCCCGACGCCTCTCACTACGGGCAACACCAGAGTAGTGAAGAGTCCAGCTCGTTTTGAGGAGATGGGTTCTAGAGCCGAAGCTGCCCGTGGAGGTGAGCCCGACTATCTCTAGCCGGTATCTCTCTACCTCCCGCAACAACTCAGGCTTCTTCCCCCCCAGAGAGGTGATATTCCATGTCCCTAAAACCAGATTCTGTGTCTAGGGGTTGGAATGCCGAGGTCTCCACCTTCGACTGCCGCCCAAACCACAAGGCACCGGCCCCTTATGTTCCCTCCTGCAGGTGGTGGGCCCACGGGAGGATGGCCCCACACTGCTGTTTCGCCAACTAAAGCAAAAACTGACCAAGATAATGGTAATCAAAAAATTATGATTGTCTCTTTTAGTGATTGTTTGTTAATATCAGGTGTCTTCAATAACTCTGAAATAAAGCCAGAAAACACAAGTTTGAATATTACATTAAAGAGGGTGGTTTCTTCATCGCCCACTACTGGTTTGACACATACAGCATAGTGTTTTTTTTTTTTTTTTTCTGGCGACACCTGGAGGGGCATGATTGGGAGGAACAGAATATGTTCTCTACCTCTTTGGTCGATATGGCTGTCCGGAGCTGTGGACGTAAAGTCTCCAGTGCATGTTGTGGCAGCAACCCCCGAACATGGGGGGGGACTCGACCATCACCCTGGCTGAGGGCACTGAGGTTGTTGAGAAGCTCCTCGGGGGCAAGGCACTGGGGGTGGACGAGATCCGCCCCTGCAGCATCGTGTGGACGTGGGGGACAGTGCCTCTGGACTGGCAGACCGGGGTGGTGGTTCCTCTTTTTAAGAAGGGGGACTGGAGGGCGTGCTCCAACTATAGGGGGATCACACTCTTCAGCCTCCCTGGGAAAGTCTATGTCAGGGTACTGGAGAGGAGAATCCATCCGATAGTGGAACCTCCCAATGGACAACAATATTTAGAGGTGACATCTTTAGATCAAAGAACATTAGACAAGAGCAAGAGGATTCTTAAACCACACCACCATATCCGTATTCCCTACTGTTCTCATACATTCCATTAAATTAATAGGAAATTGTAAGGAGGTGAATCAAAACCTGTATATGCATTAAGACTGATCTGAGAAGGGATATCCAAAGGAACAAAAGGACTTCAAAAAGAGAGTAAACACCCCCACCCCCCTGTTGTGTTTATGACACCCTCTTCACCTCTGCTCTTCCTTCTTCCCCTCCTTCTGACCAAAGGACTTGGTTTAAAGTTCATTAGGAATAAGGCATTATATGTCATGTGTCTTATGAACCTATTGTTCTTCACTCTCATCTTTGGTCTCATTTGAAAGGTCTCAGTGCGATTGGTAAATTGGTCTCAATTTCACAGTAATCACTTATATTATGGAGAAGATTAAGAACTTGGTAGAACTGTGTTCTGTTGAGAAGGAAGTGTGCCCTCCTTTTGGGTCTCTGAACGTGGTCCAGTGACACTGGAGCACGGGAACCTAAACACCAAAAGGTTTATACAACTACATTTGGCATCTCTTTGTCTGGTATGAGTATATAAGGAAAGTGATAAAACACAACAAGGCGCGATTCTGTAGCCAGATCGGCCCGTAGTGTGGTGTGTGTCCACATACCCAACACTATGTACTTTTTAAAGACCAGGTATAATAACCTTTTAAGTTTGTTTTATTTTGTTTTGTGTTATTTTTGTACTGCTGATCAGTCGTGCAAATGTTTATCAATTATACCAATTTGGAACCTATTCTTACCTGGCAAAATAAATGTTAATCTTGGTTAACTTATAATATTGCCTGAAATAACATTGCTGGCATTCTAGGGTGGGTCAGATCAACGATGGATGGATGGAGCCGGGGGCACGTTTTTGAGATCTTGACTTCTGGCCACCAAACTTTCTTAGCATACTATTACTTAGGGAATGCAAAAAAAAGTACTCTTTTTGAGTCTATCGAGAAGATGGCTGCATTAAGGTAAGTGATCTACGGGGTAGCCTCTGACTAAGACCTGGACTAGCCCAGATGTGTTGCGAGTCTGTTCTGGCCAAACAAGGTCACTAAGGGACCCAGACTCCTAACGAACGATAAGTCGAAACTAGGAAATATTATAGTTAATTAATGATTCAAATTTAATCACAACTAGAGGGATCAGCAGTTACATTTTAATAAATATATATAAAATCACGAAAGATTGGAGTCAGATAAGATTATGTATAAGGTCAGTACTATAATTGGAAAACCAAAAGATTAATAAATATTAGTGAGTTTTAACGAGACGCAAAGAAAAGACCGAACACGCATTGACCTTCGGACCAGGGCCTCTGGATTCCGTTCTGCAGGAAAAGGGGGACCCTTACAAAATCCTACGAATTTAATGAGAAAACATTGAAGTCAGCATTTTTAAATATGAACTATCCCTGTTCATTCGTATAATACAAACACCATTTTGCCATTCGTGTGAAGGGGCCAGTTTTGTGTTTTATTTGGCCATAACACACCTAGTGCTTGATCCAGGCATGCAACGGTGGGGATTGATGAATGTATGTGTATGTGTGTGGGCCCACATGATATTTACTTTCATTTGATAATTAAATGCCAGTTACGGTTATGGGTATTGTCCCAGTTGCTCTTACAGCAGACTGTATGTAGTCAGCGGGACTTACTTCAGTAGTCATTCATAGATACAGAGATATAAATTGTAAATAATTCACTCAGAGCCAATTTTAAGTGAGAAGATTAACTTTTTGCTTTACTAAAGAGTTGTCATTGAGACAGTGAATACTTATACTGTATGGTATATTTGGTTAAATTTGTTTTTATACTCTGTCTATTATGTATTTATTTACCTATTTTTCTATTTAATGACATTTACATATTTATTGAGATTTAACTATTTACTTTTGTGATAAAAAAACTTTCTAGTTTTTTTATACTTACCTTACATGTAGGCATAGCTTGTAAATAGTAGCAATAACAGAGGTGTGTAATAGTTTTGTGTGATATTTTTAACTTGTCGAGAGACATATAACGAGAATTCAGTGCTCCATCCTTACAGAACTTGATAGCTGTAACTCTTGAGAGGGCAGGTGGTGCTACAGGTGTATAAAACACATTTGCACAGTGCAGTTGAATGATTAATATTATTAAAGTGAATGTCCAAAGCCACCTGTTCACTGAAATACCCACAAAATGAAAATAAATTGCATGTGGTTGTGTTGTCTTAAGGTCCCTATCTATATTGTGAATGCACAATTGATTATCACTTTTAACTTGTCAGATCTCACACGATATAATCTGACCCCATTCTTACAGTTATAAAATCGACCAATAAGGCCAAGCGTTACAGCATGAAAGTTGGGATATTCTATAATGGTTAACAAGAAATATAAAAATAAAATGCTTAGCATGGTTTAAGACAGTGAAAAATCTGACATAATGTAAAAATTTTAATTTACTTAAGCTTTTACAGGCACTAAAATGTACAAAATGGATATATTAGTAGCATCTAAACGTACAAATACGTAAAAACGTAAAAAAATGTATTGACGTATTGACTATATCTAAAAATGGATCCTCATGAATATTGAAATTGCAGCATTACTTTTATTTTGTTGTCATATCAATAACGTTGTTTGCATGAATAACTGCATTATTAAATAGTTTACTTGATAAGAAATTATAATATTCTATTCTGTTCTGTGTAATTTCTACTGCCCGTTCGTTTACAAAAATTGGCCTTTTATAATATTAAACAAGATTTAATTTTAAACCCTTTTTAAACCCTTATTAAAAATAAATAACATTTCTGCAATAGCTTAACCTTTACTTGTCATTAATGTATAACTTATGTGCCATGGGCCACAAAAGGCGTTTTCTATTACATGCTGTGACTGACAATAGAACTATAAAATACACCAAAAACGCAAAATAATTACTAAATGAAACAATATTATTTGTGTAAACTGTAATTAGTAAGCTTCCAGATACTGAGAGGAACACTCCCAAATCCAAGCCTTTATTCTGCTATCTTTATCCCTACACCAAGCAGTGACACTAGTGTGGTCAATTGCATTTTATATTTTTTTATAATCAGTGTAAAATGGGTAGGATTAAGCTTGGGTTAGGTTAAGGGGTCTAAAAAGCTACATTGCTTATTGAAAAAATTATCTAAGTGCATATTTTCTATAAAATGGGTAGGTTAAGGGGTTTAAAAATGTAAATAGCTTGTTGACAAAACAATAAAAATGCACTGATACAAATATCTTAACTATATAAAAGACACGCAAATATTTAATATTTTTATTTAAAAATATATATATCAATTTGTATGTTTTAAATGTTGAAATACATTTATATTGTACGTTTTAGCATCAGTAAAAACTTAAAATGTACATTTTATGCTTGTAAATGTTACATATTCATACCTACCTACATGAGATCAGGCTGCAAATTCAGTTAACACTAGGCATAAGATAAGCAGATAAGCAGAACAGGCCAAAATTTGAACAGAATGTGCAAGGTTCCACAGTAAGCATTTTCCTCCCACATGAATGCTTAAAGTGTCTTAATGCATTAAGACAATGACCGAATTAGGTATAAAGTTTCTTAATAAATTGTACTAGTATGCACAGACAAAATAAAAATGACATATGTTTGAATTTGATATTGGTGGGGACAATTAAGTTGAGTTCATATTCTGGGTTTATATGCTTGGTTATGACATTAACACATTGTTCTAGGACATTAAGGTTTTTACCATTGTCCCTAAAAGTTGTTTTTTTAAGAGCTACCATTGGTCAATTAATTCAATTCATTTTTGAGACACCCAGAACTCTAATGCTGCTGTAATGTTGTTGGTTTATATAATCAATTTTGTCTTTATTGTCTCTTGAAAAAATGTCTTCCCACCAATGTCAATATCACACATATGACAGTATGCATGCACTATATTCCATATCCTGGGCACCAAGTGCTGGTCAGTGTTGGAGGTTTGTTTGAATCAGTCAACGCTTCATCAATCATACAAGCCTGTTGCAGTCAGATAGTTCATCTAATAAAGGCTTTGGCTGACAGACTGACAGACAGCCAGACCAGTAGTATTTCGTAAAATGGTAATTTTTTTCAGTATTCCCAAATATGTAAGCTACAGTATCAGCTACACTCTCTCTACTACATCCTATTCTGCTTTAGAAGCAAGGTATTAGAGAGCAACTATCACCAACAAAGGACCGATACCGAGTTTAATAAGATCATTCTGTCTCTTTCATTCTATTCTGTCTCTTGTTTAGAGCAGGTATATTTAAATAGGAAGAGAAAGTACAGGTTTCTGAAGTTCTCTGGCCCTCTAGGTCCCCCCCTGTATTTCTGTCAGGAGTCTTGCTCTTTCTGCTTTGTGCTTTTGGTGAACTGAGTCCTAGGCCCTGATTTGGCCCAGCTGGAGAGAGGGAATGATCAGAATTGGATTGATGCAGACAGAGCTAAAGTAAACAGTTGTGGTGGCTGGGCAGGCAGTTAGCAGCCTTTGGACAGATGATCAGGGGGCCTGCACAGACCACACACGCAGGCATGCACTGAAGGACCACACATGGGCTCAGCTGAAGGGGAAAAAATGGGGCCCTCAGCGCACAAATGCATGGCCCATCAACAGGGCATTCCTACGGCTAAAGGCAAGCTCAGAGTCTGGACCGGACCTGAAGAGAGTGTGAGGTGTTCAAGACATGCCATCTGTGTGTATACAATACTGCAGAAGAAGACAAACAGGTGTTTCTATTTGTTGTGGCGGAAATAAACTTTCGATGTGAAGAGGTCTTCGTAAACAAACAGGAAGCAGTTCATAAAGACGTAATTTTCCACTGCTTCTATGATGAGGCACAGCGAAATAAAACAAAGACAACAAAAACACACTGTAATATGCTATTTATGAATATGATATTTAAATATGCCAAACAATGTAAAGACAATTCAAAACAACATTATTAAAACAAATTTAATCAATCATGTTTTAAACTTTTTTAAATTTTTAAAAGCAAGTGGTAAATTTGCTAATTAATTTTTTCAACATTCCTTAGCATATGTTTAACAATGTTACTACAAAATATATAATCGTAAATTACAAAATAATAATAAAAGTAATAATAATGTTTCATATAATTGTATATATAGCATAGTTGATTGTGAAGCAGAGAGGAATTCCAAATTGTTTGATTTATGTGAATACTTTGTTATATAACTATTAAGTAGAGAGAGATGTGCTTTACGTAACTATATGCTTTAAAGCTTCTTTTGCAATTGCTGTTTATGTCAAACGTTTTTAATTTGCATTTCTTCTCATTGAGAGAGAGAGAGAGAGAGAAGGAAAAGAAAACAATAAATGACTAAGACCATCAAATTGATCAGAGACACATCAGAAGAGGGGAACACATTTCAAGTAACTGCTGTATCCAATCAAAGCATTTTACATCGCAGTATTCTATGTGATAATGCAAATAAGTTTTAGTATTATATAGACCGTCACCTTTAAAGGTTAGTCTGTTATTATAGTCTAGAGCAATAAGGTTTTTGGACAGATGGTCAGTCAGCCACACACATATATTAGTGCCAGGAGAACAGTGCAGGTCATCAGTGTGTGTGTTTATCTGGACAGTGTCAGCTTGACCTGAGGGGAGTAAATGCTCTCAATCACACTTAGTTTTCAACTGCCATTTACTGAAAGAGAGTTTTTAACACCAGTGCTGCAGATAAACAACACTGCCTAAAAACACTGCATACACACTTGAGAAAGTACAGCTGGATCTTAGGTCCTGCTTACATTTGGTCATTTCATACGTTTTCGCTGACTGGATTTTGATAAGATTTGTTAAAAAGTTAGCACAAGTACAAATAGTGATATTTTATTTACACTAAGCTAATAATAAAGTATTATACTAAAGATTATGTTTATACTAAAATAACAGGATTTTCTGCTATTTATACTAGTTATTACAAATAGTGACAATTATTGTAGTACATTATAAAAGTTTGTTATTGTAACATATTGAGTGTATATTTTAGTTTTAATTCAAATTACTAAATTGATGGCACCTTATTAGGACAAAAAAGCCACAAGACATAATTTTTTAACTTATTATTATTTTCTATTTTAAATATTTTAATTAGAAATAAATGCTGTTTTGATGTGATGCGATTTGAAATTTGAAAAAGAAGGGAAAAATAGTTAATCAGAATCCAACCTGGGTGGAATGTGTCAAAATTATTACAATACATATTTGACTATCTGCACCACTGTAGCTGAAAATAGTCAAATGTCTTTTATAATATTTACTTGGGCTTTTCATGATCGGATATCTATAAATGAATACACTTAAATAAATATTAACAAACACGATCACCTCACAACATTGCTGTGAGTAATATTTATTTTTCTCGGGAGTAAACTACAAGTGCTTTTTACAGTTGACAGTTCAACAGAAAGCCCAGCAATCAACCTTTCACCAGAAATATTATTCAAATTCATGTTTTCTAAAGGTCTACATCAGGATAAAGATACTAGTGTTTGAGAGGGTTTAGAGGGTCATCATGCAGTGCTAAAATATGCCTTAGAAAAAATAGCAACATAGACATGCTGTTTCCTGTAGGGCTCTGAGAGTGTCTGGGACCCTGCTGGGTAACACAGAGGTCACAACCTATCCACGCAGGGAAACTGTCTTTCACATGTGCTTACACGCACACACAGCATGAGAACCACTGTGAATCCTGAAAGACGTGTGTGCATAGCATACACTGAATCATACACTGAATCAAACAGAACACCTATCAGAACGATACAGTATGTGCACAAGACATCACAGTCACACACTCAACTGAAAGAAAACTACATTTTCATAAAGAAAATGACGAAGATCATTATTAGCACCAGAGAGGTTTAACAAACACTTTACTCTAAGAAACTTCACAATAATATATCTAATAAAATACACTAATAAAAAATTTAAAAACGAAAATTGACAAACACAATTAATAATCTTAAAAATGCATCTGGTCATCATGAATTAAGTGAAGGATTTAACACCCCACACATCACAAAAAGTTCCAACATTATTTGTAAGCCTGTAATAGGCAAACTCAATTTTCAATCTTCTTTTTACCAAACATCATTTCAGGATACACTGTAGTAAGCTGAAACCTTTGTTCTTGTTTCCAGTTTGGTTTTTCTAATTAAATAATACAATAAACACAATTTCCTCCTCACAATTTTTTTTTAATTCCCACAGTAAACACTACCAGATAAATCCTCATTACAAAAAAATTACTTACTGATATATATCTTCTTATAATCAAGTGTCAACAAATTGGCTATTACATTGTCTGACTGCATTAATTAATTAATTAATAATAATAATAATAATAATAATAATAATAATAATAATGATAATAATAATGTAGAATATGTGGAACTTTAAGAGACATTTTCTCCATGACCTTCCTCTTCCGGTGGAAACATGAACCAACCTGCATGGAAACTACAAACAGAGGACAAGCGCACATCTTTCATATGAGGTAACAACATAGATAATCTATATTTAAATGTGTCTATCTTTCTTTATATTTATATATAAAGAGTTTTTAGTATTTAAACAACACATTTATTAAAAATATAAACAATATTTCTTATTCAAAATAATCATTTGTAGGCATATTACAAATAACAAAAGCAAAAGTTGAAATATAAAAGCAGTAAAATCCATTTTATATGGGGACATTTGTAATTGCAACTAATCGCATTGTTATGCAAAAAATACAATAATTCAAAAGAAATGTATTGAGCACTGTTTTAATTTAAAAAAAAAAAAAAAAATGAGGCTCATAGTCCAGGGCACACTCTAGGAACTGAAATACAGGCAGAATTGTGTCTCAAAACACCTGACCTCTGCATGGGCATATGATTTTCAAACATTAATACTACAGACAGTGAGCAACAGACTTTCAAAGCTTTGTTAAAGCACAACAAAATAATTGTTGGCATTTTTCAATTAATGTGTTAACATGATAATAACAACTTAACTTGGCCAGCCCTAAACCTTCAATTGCATAAATGCACTGTAAAATTCAAAACAGAGATCAAATACATGTAATAAAATCTTCACAGAAAATTCCTTCATATCGATGCAGTACTTGGAGTACATTATAAATTATACAATATATTTATACATTATAAACAGTGTTGGGGAAAGTTACTGTTTAAAAGTAATATATTACAATATTGCGTTCCTATTACATACATTACTTTTGCATTTTTTTATAAATAAGAGCTTGTTTTTCATATAAAATTATTTTTATATAAAATTAAAAGTTTTGTACCAAAAACTGTAATAAATAAAGCTCAGGCTGAAAGAAGAGTAAATTCACATCTGTACAGTAGAATGCAGGACAAGAAAGTTCGACACTCTTCAGCAATAAAAAAAAAAACAGAAGCACAATTATTAGCTGATCCAAATAATTTTTTTTTCTTATTGAACTGGATCATCAATGGTCAGCAGCAAAGACATCAGTTTATAAAGTGGGATTAGATACATTTGTGTTATTTAACATATTTAATTATTGCATTTCACTGTTGTAATTTATTTTGATGAATACTAAATCTTTTTCCATTCTTTTTGGTCACACTGACAGGCCATTAAGGGAGTGGCCCTTTGTCCCTCAGGTAAGAATCACTGAAAATTAATATCCATTGTCACTCCCTCGCACACAGGCTTTCAGTCACAAAACTGAAAAAAAAAAAGTAATCAATATGTTTTCTGTAAGTGAGTAAGCAAAATGATTTTCACATAATTTTGAAGCATATATTCTAGCCTAAAAGACTGGTTACTCTTACGTATTATGCAGAACTATTCAGTATGAGTTTTATGGCCTTATTTCAGCTACATGTTTTTCCAAAAATGTACAAACCATGCATCTATCTCTTTCACATCATTGTAGCAAAATTTGAATACAAAATAATTACATGTTGACCAATAGTATTTTATAAGTAGCTGAAATACACACAAATGTTAGGGCATGTTAAAACATCTCAATTCCTCCAAAAGCACCTCAGACCCAAAAGGGTTAAGCGTGGACACTCTAATGGTTCCTGTGAACAGTGTTTATCACCATGACAGCCGTCTGCAAGTCTGAGTTAGAGTGTACTTCTCGTGTATCCTGCTTGTAGCAAATGAAAAAGTATGCATATGAAACTGACTGCTGCACGAGCACAAAGTCTCTCTTTCCCCTGCACACACATACACCTCTCTATCTCTCTCTGCGTCTGCTTTGTTCAGGAAACTGTGGTTTAAGTTAAAATATGCTTCTCTAATTTTACATGCAAGTATTGCCCAAGATAATAGCACGGCTATTGTCTTTGTTTTATATGTATCTGATTTTGTCAGAGGACGGCTCAATTATAAATTAGGATTAACATCTTGGAAGTTAGATCTGGTTCCCTTTCAGTCAGTCACTAAGAGTCACGTCAGAAATGACAGACGAATTGGAATCTCGCTTCGAGAGACCAATCTACTTAAAGTGTATTAAACGAGCCAATGAACATTGGCATGCGCTAATCGCATCAGCACAGCACAAGTATAAATGAGAGCAGTCTGGACCCTCACATTGGGTATCAGCATCGCGCCATGAGCGACAAATGTTACGACAAATGTTTGCCACTAGGGCAGCAGAGTCACTAGCAATCTTCAAAAACCAACTCAAAACTCATCTTTTTCGTTTGCACTTGACCCAACATTGATAGCACTCTCTTCTTCTTCTCCTGCTCCTTCCTATCCTTTTCTTGTTTAAAAAAAAAAAAAAAAAAAAAAAAAAAAAAAAAAAAGCCTTGTGTCTACATACAATATGTGGGCACAGAAAGAAAAACTAATGTTATCAAGGAGGCTGTGTTTGAATCCATACGTGGAGGTTTATTGGGCAATATACTAAAAAGGATTCTTTAGTACTTCTTAAGATAAAAAAGTAGAATACGATTAAGATCATCTAAGTGTACTCAACTGCGTTTTAGTATATATTCATGTTGCCCTAAAATAGCCCACTTTTAACGTACTATTTTTATTTTTAAAAATTTATTAATTTATCTTGCAGCACACTTAAAAGCATATTTCATACAATAGTACACTCACGTGTAATATAAGTGGTAACTAAATAAATATTAGCCTTGCTGGGTCTTCGGGTTAACTTGGAGAAGAGTAAATTCTGTCCGATACAGAGATTCTCTTGTATGAGTTAATGTATTGAGTTAAATTCGGTCGAACAAACAGCACATCTCATGCATGAACATGCTCAGTCGGTGTTGAACTGCCTGAATAGGTTTAAAAGTAGGACGTTGGTTCCACTGAAGTATTTTCAGAGGCTCCTGGGGCATATGGCCATCTTAAGGGATGTCTTTGGGCCAAGCATGTACTGGTCCTGCAACTGATTAGGGGGTCCTCTTTCCCGTCGCATGTCGCAACTCACCTGCCACGACCTCCTCCGGTGTTCCAGTCTTACACACTGAACTCATAATAAAATTAATTGTCAGATTTTTTAAAGTTAAAACCGACACAAGGACCTTGTGAAATCAGCTTGTTTGTACTTGTGTGATGCACAAGGAAATTCAAAAGTTTATAACAATCTCAACAACTTTGTTAAAATGTTAAATACATTATTCTCATTTTCAAACACATCAATTCAATCAACTGCATCAAAAACACTGATATAAAACATAGTACTCCAATAAATAATATGCTAATAACTTAAAAAGCATGAAACTGTGTACATACCCACATCAGCGAAACTCAGATCTTCTGTGGTATGGAAAGAGAAGGTGACAAAATACTACATCTGCAGAAGCATTATCAGCCACAGGAGGAGCCTTCAAACAGCAATATCCATTGAGAACCCTTTTCTATGGAATTCACAGTAAATTAAATGTTATTTTTAACACTGTTAGATCTGCTAAGAGACAGATGTTAATAACATGGCTTTGAATGTGACTTAAAATGTCAACTAAGAGCTTAATTTGAATTGTCTTGAGTATTTTAAACTCGCCTTTTGGACACATCCCAAATTGTGTTTTAACCAATAGATAACGTTTTAGCTTGGGTTTGTTGGGTATGTATCCTCCCAAAATAATAAATCGTAAATGTTACCTTATCAGTCACATGGTCCAAACTTTCCCACTTACAGAGTATAGTTTTAAGACATGATTTCAAAAACACAATGATATGGTACATTTGACTAAGAAGTAACTGGAAGAAAAATTCCAGGCAAGGATATTCCTTTACATACATACTAAACATGAATAGGAAACATCTCTGTTAGGTACGTAACCCTTGTTCCCTGATCGAGGGAAGGGAGACGTTATATCATGAAGACAGACTGGGGTTTGCTTGGAGCCCTTATTAGCTCTGTTTAGAAAAAAACAGCAATGAAATTTGGCTAGTGCTTAACTAATTCTGTGCCCCTCCCTGTCACTAGGGTATAAATAGATAGATGTAACCCATCTGATTTGCTGAGGAGCCAAAACCGAGTCTTAACTCTCAGCGATGGTTTGAGATTGTGGCAAGGGGACAAAACGTCTACATTGTCACCAAGACGTTCCCTGTCTGTCAGTCACTAATAGTATTAGTGTAGATGCCATTCTTTTTACAATGTAACAAGTACATTGTGTATTATGAGGAGTGTTCCCAGTTCCGGCTGATCTAATTAAGGCAGCCTAACAATCCTTTAACAGATTTGAATAATAAAAACAAATTAATGTGTTATGTGTAGGCTAGGTTAAAAGATGTGTCTTTAATCTTTTAAACTGACAAAGTGTGTCTGCTTCTGAACAGTGTTCAGGATAATAAGTTTATAATAATTTGTTTATTCAATATAAAATGTCCTTTTTACTATAATAAAAATAATATGTGGGTCTATGACAAAATCATACTATATATAAATATATAGGTTACATAATACTCATATTAACATGCTCAAAGATGGTTTTTGTTTTTGTTTTACCTGATCCACATATGAATCCTGATGAACAGGGTCAGAATTAGTGAATTTGGGGCCCTATATATTTACACTCACATAAATCAGCCTTGAATGGTGCCCCATAACTGTGTACAGTGTTTCAACATTTTTCTTCTTTTTTGTTTCTTTCTTTATATGACATTTATTAATTTAGCAGACACTTTTATTTTATAATTTTGTAAGACCAAGAAATCACTGAGATATAACTTTTAAAACATTCTTTTTAAAAAAAGGGTGAGTCAGAAGTACAAAACAATATATTACATAGTATTATATTCAATAACACTAACCTGTTTAGGATACATTTTAGAACGATGTAACCAGCAGAGGTAGCCCAGTACTAGCAGTGCTCAACCTCTGGCTTCCTCTGTGCCCATTTCCTGTTTGAGGGCTTCGTAACCAGAGGTCCTCCATTTGCCAGTTTACCTGCCTTACTGAGCATTCCCTTCATTTGACTCTGATTATTACTATTGTGTATGATTTCTGCCTGTCTACCTGTTTCTCAAACCTGGATTTACCCTATTGGTTTGGTTGCGTGATCGGACTGATGTGCTGTTTATTGACCCATTGCCTGCCTCCTGCCTTTGCCTTTGGACTGGCCATCGTACTTGTTAACGGAACGCAAGGCTAATATTTATTTAGTTACCACTTATATTACACTTGAGTGTACTATTGTATGAAATATGCTTTTAAGTGTGCTGCAAGAGGTAAATAAATAAATTTTTAAAAATAAAAATAGTATGTTAAAAGTGTGATATTTTAGGGCAACATGATTCTACAATATTCTACTTTTTTATCTTAAGAAGTACTAAAGAATCCTTTTTAGTATATTAAGTACAAAATTAGTGTGCAAAAAGTGTGTTACATTATAGAAGTGTACTTTTTTACCTTTTTTTACCTGTGGCATTCAGTGTTCCAACAGTTGCTGCAAATAAATATTACTTAGCATTGATATTATTTTATTAGCCAATGTGACTTTTAAATATATTTTATTTAAAGTGTATTCTAACAAATATCCACTCACCTTAGAACCGTCCCTGCTCAGCAGCAGCATGTTGTGGAAATATTGGCAGTAGCAAGTCATAGTAATTGTGCTGCTACAGCGTACTCCGCCAAGACCTAATACATTAACATTGTCAAGTACATTACTATCTCAGAGAGTTGTCATGACAAAATTACACTTAATGAGTTAAATCATTCATAATTCCATTTGATCTAAATTTACCCGTTTTATCTTACAAATGACACATTAATAAATGTTAATGTACAAAAATTTAATTAAACTCAATGTTCAAGTAATAAAAATGAAATTGTAGGCTCTTATTTATGTCCTGGTTGAAAATAGCAATTAATTCATATTCTAATGTTGCTTTATGGTCAGATATAACAGGCAGAGGTTCGTTAACAGTTAGGCAGTCAGATTGGCAAACAAGTTCAAGGGATTTCCAAATAGCAAAGACAGTAAAGCAGGAAATGGGTCGTAATACAAACATCAATCCAATCAGGTTACCAGAATGCAGGGTTGATCCGAAAAGACAATGGTCAGAGTAAACAGGCAAGGTTATACACAAGATAGTAGTCAGAATAATCATGAGAGAAACACTTGGTAAGGCAGTAAAACTGGCAATACTTTGAGATGAGCCTTCCGTATGCTCTGGTTTTATGCTGGGCAAACAGGAAATGAGCGCAGAGAGTGGAGACGAGTCAGTACTGAAGGCTCCTCTGATGTTACATATATATACATATATATATATATATATATATATATATATAAATGCAAACACATGCATGTATATATTTCTGAATTTTTAAATATAAAGTGAAATATAATAATATAAATAAATATATATATATATATATAAAATGTAAATATTTTCTAAAAAAGTGTTTTTTATTATAATTGTTTTTGTTGTTATTTTTTTAAGTTGTCTATAAGCCATTAATTTGTCATTAGCAGTGCTGATGAGTTTACTCAAGCTCTTATTCCAAAAAATTAGGTATTCTAAAAATTTTCACTAGTAGTGTAAATGAAAAGAATGCTGACTATTATTTGTATTAGTCTTTTAGTTAACAGCTACATATGTTAGCTCTTATCCTCTGAGAGAACTTCCCATGTCATCTAAGGAGAATGTATGATATGATGTAGTCATTTCAGAATGAGTTAATTGCTTTTAATAGAACATTTCTGCAGAATTACTATAATCTTCCTAGACTTAAACATTTCCTTCCTTGTGATAATTTTCCCCTATCTCATACTCCCTCATGGGTAAATTCACTGGATAGTATCAGAAAGATATCTCCTCTTCAAAAATGTTTTTTTTTTTTTTTGGATGTTTGTCAGCAGTAGCTCTACAAATAAAAATTGAACTGGGCTGATATATTTTTGTATGTTAGTGTAAAAGAAAAGTGTCACTGTCAAAAGTTTTGGGGACCAGGACACTACACATAAATGGGATAACATAAATTTAAACTTTTTTTAATCAATCAATCCACCACAATGTTAACCACAAACACAAAAAGAAAGTGGCAACACGTCTACATGTTCGCAATGCAGAACGAGAATGCTTTTACACACAACCCCATCCCCCAAAAATAGACATCAAAGGAAGACTATACAAATATTGTTACATAATTTGTAATAAAATATCAGCTGCAGATATGACAGTCTTGTCTGGGTGGCCACCTTACTGCATAATGAAGACAACAGGTAGACATAAGGACTTTGTTGGACAATGAATAAAATCTGCTCTACAGCGTGTCTCATCAGCTCTGCTTTTTATTCAGAACAGTATCCCTATTTTAGATTCTTTTAGCTTTTTTTGATCATATAGTGTAGTATAAAGTTTTTCAGATTAACAGTTGCAATATACATTTTTAGAGAATTAGTTACAAAACAATTCAATCAAATTCAAATGCTATTACGCACTCCTAAAGATGGCGCTGTCCCCATTTATGCAGTAATTTAACTATACTACAACTCTGTTACATGCACCCCCCTTAAATTATGCTAAACTGGGGAAGTGCATACACAGTAAGAAAACTAGACCACAGCAACAAAAAAAAGATAAATACAAAACAAAACAAGAAGAAAACAGTGTGAATGTCCATGACACGTAACAGTGCGAATGTCAATTACAAAATTCCTGCAAAGGAAGTATTCAAGTATGGACTGGTACCAAAATCCAGACTAAACATAGACTAAAGAGATGCCCTTAACACCTCTGTTTACATACACAATTCAAGGATGGAAAAGTCATACTACTTAAAAGATAACCAAAGCTCAAAATGACAAAATCCAAGTCCTAATTTACCCGTGAAAAAGGTTCTTCATTACATCAAAAAGAGAGAGAAATCACAGATTGTGAAAAATCATGAAAAATCATGCACAGACTGATTATTCATCTCACAGATCAATCTTTGTGGAGATTTAATGGTCCTACCAGCCCTAGTTTTAACTGTGTCTGTTTGAATAGGTTCTGGTTGAGTGCAAATTACAGGGTTAACTGTATCCAGAACAAGGCTATTGACTACTTGTGAAGGTGGAAAAACTGGCATAGTTGAAGAGTGCTGTGAGGAATTCTGGCCTAACTCTTCATCAGGAACTAGTTCCTCATCCAACAAATGTAAAATGTCACTTCCGACATCACATCCCTGTTCAGTGGGTATAGAGTATGATAGAGTGGGTATGATCCAAAGAACACTGAACTCCAGACAAATCCACTGAGTCACTGTCATTTTCAGGGTGGTTGGACTGATAAGACTGCATAATCCAGACTGCATAATCCAGTGAGCTGTTCTCGTATCACTGTCAGGATGATCAGTCAAGACTGAGGTTGAATCGGCTGAACAAGACTGAGATGCTGAAGCAGTTTCATCATCTTTATACAAGAAAGAGAGCAAGAGAGCAAGAGATTTCTGTGCCTGTCCCTGCCTGTTTCTATGTCTCTTATCCAATAAACATTAATTGGTGACCTTACTGACATTACTTATCTGCAATTTTTTCGTTTGCCATGCTCACCGCGATTTGTCAGAAGGACTCTGTCACCAACAGTCAAAGGTGATCCCTTTACTTTACGATTGTAGATCCTTGTATGGCGCGCTTGCTCAGTATAGCTGTGCTTCTGTGCAATTTTGGCACCTTCACCAAGGTCACATTTAAGCCTGGATATGAAATCTGAATATCTCACAACAGTCTCCCTGAGAACATGTTGGAACGTCACATCGATGGGAAGACGTGGGACTCACCCAAACATAGTAGAAAGACGCAAAGCCTGTGGTCTTGTGAACAGTGCAGTTATAACAGAACGTCAGCATTTGCAAAGACTGTGGCCACTTAGCTTTGGACTGGGAAGTTAAGGATCTTATCATGTTCCCTAAGTTTCTGTTAAAACACTCAGTGATTCCGTTTTCCATAGGGTGGTAAGGAGTGGTATGTGATTTCTTAATACCTGCCATATCCAGCAACTCCTTCATCAATTTGCTCTCAAAACTCGGACCTTGATCCGAATGCACATGCCTAGGGAACCCGTAAACACAGAAGAGACTGTTCCACAAATGATGAGCAACTTGCTTTGCAGACTGGTTCTTACAAGGGAAAGCGTAAGCCAATTTGGTGAAATGGTCAGCTACTAGAACATCCACGCTCCTATTGACACCTTGCTCCGCTGTCCAGAAATCAATTCAGATGAGTTCCATCGGCTCTGAGGTGTGTATGTTCTCAAGAGGGGCACAATCTTTTGGTTCAGGAATCTTTTCTACAATACATCGCATACATTTCCTCACATAAGTCACTATGTCCCATTCCATGCCTGTCCAAAGACAGTGTATTGGAATGGCCCTGATGACCAGCAACATCATGCAGATCATGAAGCACTTCTTGCTTCAGAACATCTGGGACAATGAACTGATGCATCTTTTTATTCATGTAATTATCTCTTTTGACTCTGAAAAGCATGCCATCTCTGACAGTAAGTTTATTCCAATGTTTGAGAAGTCTTATGACAGGACAAGGCTCACTAGTACGTTCATGTTTGTCAGGACGATGGTATTGTTGGATGTAAAAAAGTTCTCTGCTCACAGTGTTGTCCTGCTCTTGTGGAGCTGACAGAGTGCTAACATTGAGTGCAGTAGTCTGGTCCACATTAAACCTCCAGAACAATGTGCGTCCAACACTGCAGTAACATCCTGTGAACTCAAAGCACCTGAAATCTGTCCTTGGCCACAAACTCTAGTCTCTTCAGTAGGACCATCAACAGGACTAAGTACTTGACAGTTAGTGGTAAGTCAAAAAGAATCTTGGACGACTTGGTCTACTACTCCATTGACCGGATTGAGCAGTGAGTGGTAAGGTTCTGTGACAAGTCGATGGCTTACACAGGACTGGACAAAAGGTTCCCTGCTTAATGCGTCGGCAACAATGTTCTTAGAGCCAGGTACGTAGTTCAGGTCAAAGCTGAAGGAAGCTAATTTAGCAAACCAGCATTGCTCGCAAGCATCAAGTCTCGGCTTAATGAGTATGTAGGTGAGGGGATTATTGTCCATCCAAGCTGTAAAATGACGGCCCTTCAACCAATAATGAAACTTGTCACACATTGCCCATTTAAGTGCAAGGAATTCTAGCCTGTGAGCCGGGTAATTCATCTGGGAACGTAACAGTGTCTTGCTAGCAAATGCCACTGGTCTAGCCATAGTGCTGCCCTCAGGGATTTGAGAGAGAACAGCTCCCAAGCTAATTCTGTCAGAGTCCATCAAGTCAACTGCTTTAATGTCTGTGATGGCTTTTATTTTATCAGGGTCTGTTGTGACACCATCTTCACATGACATGGCCAAGAAACTTGACTGATTTCTCAAGAAATGGAACTTTTTAGGAGAAAGCTTGAGAACACCATCTCCAGTCTTTCAAGTGCAACTTGCTCGTTGGGGGCAAAGACCATGAGAACATCAAGATTCTTGTAAAATTCTTTTCACTAAAGATTGACATCATCATGCCGCATTCTATTATATTCATGCAGCTCAAACGGAGTTGAGAAAGTGGTGTATTTCTTATCGTCCTTGTGTAACGGAACATTGTAGAAGCCTGAGGTAAGGTCCATAGTCAAGAAGAAAGCATTTCATCCAAGAACCGAAAAAGCATCTGACTGGTGTGGTAGAGGATGAGTTCTGCCGTTTAGCCATCAAAAATCAGTACAAATTCTCAAATCACCATTCTTTTTCCACACCAGTACAAGAGGGGACGTGTATTCACTGTTTGATTTTCTGATAATGCCCATCTCTTCCATTTAATCCAGCGCTGCTCTCAGCTTCTCATAATGGCTTGGAGGTACACAACGATAGGGGAGACAAAAAGGTTTGTCGTCCACTAGGCAGATCCGATGTACAAAATCTTTGGCTTCACCACAATCCATTTTATTTCTTGAGAATATGGACTCATATGTAAGGAGGTGAATCAAAACCTGTATATGCATTAAGACTGATCTGAGAAGGGATATCCAAAGGAACAAAAGGAATTCAAAAAGAGAGTAAACACCCCACCCCACCCTGCTGTGTTTGACACCCTCTTCACCTCTACTCTTCCTGCTTCCCCTCCTTCTGCCCAAAATACATGGCTTAAAGTTCATTAAGAATAAGGCATTATATGTCATGTGTCTTATGAACCTATTGTTCTCCATTTTCATGTTTGGTCTCATTTGAAAGGTCTCATTTGCGATTGGTAAATTGGTCTCAATTTCACCGTAATCACTTATATTATGGAGAAGACTAAGAACTTGGTAGAACTGTGTTCTGCTGAGAAGGAGGTGTTTCCTCCTTTTGGGTCTCTGAATGTGTTCCGGCCAGGTGTGACACTGGAGCACGGGAACCTAAACACTAGTTTTGTGTTATTTTTGTACTGCTGATCAGTTGTGCAAATGTTTATAAATTATACCAATTTGGAAACTGTTCTTGCCTGGCAAAATAAATGTTAATCTTGGTTAACTTATAATATTGTCTGAAATAACTTTTCCAGTAGGTTAGTGACTTCTGAGGTTTTCCGCATTGTTGGCGTGCTAGGGTGAGTCAGGTCAACGATCGATGGATGGAGCCGCCTTGAGATCTTGACTTCTGGCCACCAAACTGGCTTAGCATGCTATTACTTAGGGAATGCATAAAAAATGTAAAAATTTTGAGTCTATCGAGGAGATGGCTGCATTAAGGTAAGCGATCTACGGGGTAGCCTCTGACTAAGACCTGGACTAGCCCAGATGTGTCGTGAGTCTGTTCTGGCCAAACAAGGTCTCTAAGCGACCCAGACTCTAATGAATGATAAGTCGAAACTAGGAAATATTATAGTTAATTAATGATCCAAATTTAATCACAACTAGAGGATCAACAGTTATCTTTTAATAAATATAAATGAAATCACGGAAGATTGGAGTCAGATAAAATTATGTATAAGGTCAGTACTATAATTGGAAACAAAAGATTAATAAATATTAGTGATTTTTAACGAGACGCTAAGAAAAGGCCGAACACGCATTGACCTTCGACCACGGCCTCTGGATTCCGTTCTGCAGGAAAAGGGGGACCCTTACACATATTTCTTGACAAAATGGAGCAATTTCATTTTCCATGTAGAAGGCACTTCGCATGCTGTCAGATCTAAGTCTTTCAATCCCATGTCATTCAAGAGCTGCACCAACTCATCCTCAGATTCCTGGGGACTATTATCATGCTGAAAATGTTGCACTTGAAATGTAATATGGTCAAACTCTGGAAGATCCTCAACAGTGACACATGTAGAAACATCAGCAATATTTGCATTTCTTCTAAAATACAAATATTGTTTGTAGGGTTTATTGTATACTGTTTGTAGGGTTTATTACTTTCCCTTGAAAGCAATGTTTCTAGAATTTGTAAAAGGTTATTTGTATTAGATTATTGTAAGGCTTTATTAAGTGGTGGATCTGCAAACTTAATAAACAAATTGCAGCTGGACCAAAGTGCAGAGTTCTGAGCTGTGACTGCTATTTTGAATTAGTTCTACTGTGAACGCGACATGATGACGTGACATTGAGTTGAAAGTAAAGATATTACATGTTCGCTAATGCTGTCTTGTCTTCTTTACTGTTTAATTATACTGCCAAATACCAAAAATTGGCAATGAGGATTAAGATTGTTTGTTTCCTGCTGCCAGGCTCCTCACAAGACAGTTATACTTATGTTTATTTATGCTTACTAAATAGGGCGCGTGAAGAGACTCGCCACTCTGCCAGAAAAGCACGCTGTCGGACTCCGTAGTCCAGGCAAAGACTGCACACGTGTAACGCTGACGGACCAGGGACGACCGGGAAAGAAGCAGAGGAGAAACCGCGGGAAGAAGCCGGACTCTGCCCCTTACCTGGACCCTTCCCCCTGGAACACTAACCGACCTGCACTCCCCCTGCGGCACGACGAAGACACCAGTTCACCCGTTTATTTTGGACACTTTTTTCCCCTGGACACTGTATATTGTATTTTTCTGTTAATAAAAGCCCCTCCGTGGCCTGGACGCCACACCCACTGTGTCTGTCATAGGCTCCTCCTGCCACACTGGTGGGGAATGCGGGCAAGGCGGAACTTAGACGGAACAGTTGGGCAACACCTGATGATGTCATCCACTCTCGCTCGCAACCACGCCAGGATGGAGGAACGACAGAGACTCGCTCCCAGCCACCAGAAAGGGTAAGTGACGTTTGCTTTTATTGTCATTTACCCGGTTGCTGGTTGAGCGTGTCGACTAATTCCCAGTTTCTCTGTCCCGGTGCAAGAGGGGAGCCCTGATCCGCTCACTCCGACTGCTGGAGCCTGGTTGAGGAAGGTAGCACTCCTGTGTGGGCGGCGACCGCTTGACGGGGTTGACGCTTGGGAAGGGGAATGTGATGAGTCGGCTGCCCCTCCCCTTGATTGTCATCATCACCTCGTCCTTTATTCGCCACCCTTCACCAGGCTCCCGAGAGGAGTGGCCGTGTCTGAGAGGAGGGGCATGGAATTGGGCAGGTCTGGCGGCGTGTGACAAGGCACACCTGAGGTGTATCGAACCTCGTCACCGCCGCTGTTAAATGCCGAGCACGCCTCTTCTCGAGAGACCGGTCTCTTCCCCCGTGCATGCACGCTGACGTCCTCATGGGTCCAGGAAGGGCACGTGAAGGGACTCGCCACGCCGCCAGAGAAGCGCACTGTCGGACTGCACACATGTACCGCTGACGGGCCAGGATGCCGGGCTGTTTATCCCTTCTGACTGCCGACCGGGAAAGAAGCGAGAGAAGACCAGAGAGAGGAGCACGTGTGGCCCCGGACTCTGCCCCTTACTTGGACCCTTCCCCCTGGAACACTACCCGACCTGCACTGCCCCTGCAGCACGTCAAGGACACCAGTTCCCCCGTTTATTTTGGATACTTTTTCCCCTGGACACTGTATTTTCTATATTTCTGTTAATAAAAACTCTCTGAGGCCTGATGCCACGCCCACTGTGTCTGTCATTGGCTCCTCCCGCCACAATATGTTCTGAGTGATGGAAAAACTTCTCACTAACAATCTCACTACATTTCCATCCACAACAACAACTTCTGCTGAGAATGTTGGTCATTGTACCAGTACTCTTACCCTTAGACCTTAACATAATGCTAACAGACCTAGTTGGCTAAATGATGTTCCTTAATTCTGATGTATTGCATGAACTGTGTCTGCATTGCATATGCTACCAAATTGGGCTACCCTGATTTTAATCTACCCTGAAGTTCTAAAAATATAGAAATTTTACAATCTGTACCACTACTGTTATTTAATATGTTTTACAGTGTAATGTTCTAATGAGTTAAAGGTACAGATAATTTTGTTGTCTAGTTACACCAAAGTATGTTCCTTAAAAGAGGGGAAAATGTTTTGTTCATGAGTAACATTGCATTGTGGTTGCTAATTTATATTAGTTAGTGTTGCTGTGAACGTGATGTGATGACTTAAGAGTGAGTTGAAAGAAAAGATATTAGATTTTTTTTAGATTAGATTTTTTCTGAGCGACGCAGAGACCAGGCCAATCAAATATAAATTACTTCACAATTATGTCAGGGCTGGCTGAATGCAAAATAAAAGGAAGACTGAGGTGGTTCATCAAAACAAAACAGATTTGACGTAATACAGCCTACAATTCGCGCCA
The DNA here is from genome assembly GCF_018831695.1 of Puntigrus tetrazona. Taxonomy (NCBI): domain Eukaryota; kingdom Metazoa; phylum Chordata; class Actinopteri; order Cypriniformes; family Cyprinidae; genus Puntigrus; species Puntigrus tetrazona. The sequence goes on from NC_056716.1 coordinate 7,468,698, forward strand.
GCACTGCCGTCATCATCCGAACCTGTCACATGGTCACAATCCCAATCACCGGATTACTAATCATCCGCACCTGTAACCACTTACCTGCCAACCTTTATAACTCGCTCACGCCATTCACTCGACGGCTGATCTCAAGGTTGCATACCTGCCTGCTGCTCACCATTCTGTCTGTCTGCCTGCCAAAGGAATCCCTTGACATCCTGTATCACTATAAGAAAAAGGACTATTACTTTCTTACCATTCATTATCTTTTGTGTTGGAGTTGCTTCCTATGTTTAATGCTATGGCTGATTGCCGATTCTTGAGTTACCTTATTAAAGATTCACCCTTTTGAATTTATGGCTCAAGTGGTGGCTCAAGATTTTGCATGATCAAGGTCTCCGAAGGTCTGCTTGACATGCCGACAACACAGCAGTGGTTTCTTATATCAACCACCAGGTGGGTCTGCGCCACTGTACAAACTGGCACCCCAGATCCTCCAGTGGAGTCAGGACAAATTCCTCTTGCTGAGAGATATTCATATTCCCAGCCACCTGTTACGTCCTCTGACGTAATTGTGTATTGTCACATGATTGTTTGTTTTTTCCTTTTTTTTTCTCTCTCTCTCTCCTGGCTAAGTAGCGCAAATTGCATGCAGCTGATGCCAATTAACGCCAGCGCGACTTCACTCTGACCAGACAATAAAGCAGCACAGAGACCCAGTTCGAGAGGAGTCTCTTGTCCGCTATCCCACGCGATATTTGTCCTCACGTGTTGTGAAATGTAGTGAAACCCTAGGTGTGAATATAACAGTGATATTTCAACTGTCTCTTGAGGTCTAAAACAACCATGTAAGGAGATGGGTGTCTATTTATTTGGGATGTGTCCCTTTCTGATATTTTCTCATGTTTTCTATAGTCAGGGAGAGAGGTAAGACTATTGTCTTTAATTTAGTTTTTCTTTTGTTTAGGTAAGTTAAGTCGTTAAATCAGAAGGTAGATTGTTTTGTTTGTTATGTTGGCATTTACTCTCTCCCGACGTCTTGGTTACGTTTGTTTTGTTAAGAAAAATAAAATTGTTTAATTATACTATAAAAATGTTGTTATATTTTTCTGAACTTCAGTGAACCAAGTTTGGAGAGTATTTATATTCTTCTCATCATTATTAAGGGCTGGGATAGAGGATCAGGAGACCTCTCATCGTGTTATTTCATTTATTTTCTTATTTTGTTACCTTCCCCTAGTGACCCTAGACTAAAAAAAATAGGAGTTGGTAACACACCTGAATGTGGAAGCAGGCGTCCTGTCAAGACAGGGGCCAAGGCCCGGGGAATGGATGCTTCACCCCCGAGGTGGTGAAACAGATATGGAGAAATATTTTATCAGGCAGAGGTGGACCTCTCCGAGATTTATCAGAATGTGCAATGTCCCTTCTGGTTCTCTTTAGCTCCTCCAGCCCCCTGGGACTGGAAGCTATGGTGCAGATCTGGCTGAGGCTTAGTCTGTACACCTTTCCCCTGATTGCTCTACTTCCAGGAATTCTGATGAGAGTGTACCAGGACAGTGTTTGCTTACTGCTAGTAGCCCAGCTCTGGCCGCTCATAGCTTCTGGCCTCCCAGCTGGGGTGGCAAAGACCTTGCTCCAACACAAAACACCCTCAACAAGGATAGTGTATGCCCTGAAGTGGAAGTTCTTCACTTCATGGGGCAGAGTTTGCCAGCAAGAAGCAGTAACTGCCCAGTTGGTACAGTTCTGGAGCATTTGCAGGGGTATCCCACCCCACATTGAAGGTGCATGTGGCGGCATTATCAGCTTACCACTCACCGTTCAACCGGCATTTCATCCTCCATTTTAGGACCTCGACCAGAAGAAGCCGAACTGTGTTGGTCCACCTAGGAGAGGCTTCTAGGCAGACCATCAGTCAGTGGATTGTTGAGACAATCTTGACTTGCTATGAGTCCTCTGGTCTCCCCTGGGCGTCAAGACTCAATCCAAAAGGAGTATGGTGGCATCAAAGGCCTACTTATCGGACAACTGCAATGCTGCGGGTTTGTCCACTCCCTCTACTTTTGTCCTTTTCTACAGATTGGACGTTGGTATGACCCAAGGGTCTTCAGTCCTCTAATCCTAGTGGTTTACATCAAGACATAGACCCAGGGCAATGACTTGGAACTCATTGTGGTGTGGCCATCTCGTTCCCACAGCGTTGTGGACGCACCAGATCGTCGAGCACCTGGCTACTCGACAGGGCGAGGTCGCACAGGAGCTCGCTGCCCTCCGGATTGCCGGTGCCCAGCATGTTCCGCTGCCTGACCCCCGGACACAAGCCAATTGGTTGCGGACAAAAATGGTCCCAAGCGATGACGTCGAGGCATATCTACCGCCATCACTGAGGGCTGGCCGCCGGACGAATGGGCATGCATTCGCCCCTCTCCTGACCGGTGAAGCCCAGCATGCCTATTACTCCCTGTCCCAGGAAACTGGTGAGAGCTATCCGGCTCTCCGAAGAGAGATATTAGCGCGGCTAGGTTTGTCCCCCATAACAGCCGCGCAAAATTTTCACACATGGGAGTATAATCCCCGTTTGTCAGCCCGTGCCCAAGCAGCAGAACTCGCCCAACATTGGTTGTTAGAGGGATCCCCATCAGCCAGTCAGGTAGCGGAACGAGTAGTCGTAGACCAGCCGCGGAGGGGACCGCAGTCAACGGAAGCCAGCCAGAGGTGCCAAACACCATCCAGCACTGCTGGCTTCTGACAGTGGGAGAGAAGGTGAGTTACGGGAGGGGGCTCATTCGCAAAGCCCGAGAAGGAGGACGACAGGCTAAAACACTGCTGGCCCCAGGTCTGGGTGATAGAAGGCAAGGATGTACAGCCTGGGCCCCATCCTCTCTCACACTTCGTTGTCCAAAATGGCCTGTTGTTCTGTGTTGCCCAGCGGAGGAGGGAGGAGAAATTATTGTTAGTGGTTCCCTGGTCGAAGATAGAAGCGGTCCTGGAGCTTGCGCACACACATACAATGGCCGGGCACTTGGGGGTCGCCAGCACAGGCCAAAGGATCCCGGATCGATACCACTGGCCCGGCATGGATGCCAAGGTAAAGTGCTTCTGCCAGGTTTGCCCCACGTGCCAGTTGACAGCTCCCCAGACTCCTCCTCCCAGACCGGTAATTCCGCTTACCATCATTGAGGTGCCCTTCGAGCGTGTCGGGATGGATCTAGTAGGGCCGCTGCCGAAGTCTGCCCGGGGACACGAATATATCCTTGTCATTGTGGTCTATCCACCCAATACCCAGAAGCTGTGCCGTTACACAAAGCCACCACCAAGGCGATAGCAAAGGAGCTCTTCCTGCTCTTCAGTCGGGTCGGCATCCCCACCGAGATCCTGACTGACCAGGGTACCCCCTTCATGTCCCAGCTAATGGCTAAGCTCTGCCGGCTGCTGCGGGTGAAGGAGCGCTTTAACCAGACCTTGAAACAAATACTCCAGCGCGTAGTAGCCGAAGACCGACGGGACTGGGATCTGATGCTCCCGTACGTGCTTTTCGAGATCCGGGAAATCCCTCATGCCTCAACTGGCTTCACCCTCTTCAAACTCCTCTTTGGTCGACAGCCCTGCAGCCTCCTGGAGGTCGCCAAGGAGGCCTAGGAGCAGCAGGCGGCACCCCACCGGACGGTCGTCGAACATGTGAAGGAAATGAGGGACAGAATAGATCGCGTCATGCCATTAGTCCAGGAACACCTGAGCCTAGCGCAGCAATCTCAACAGCGTCACTATAATCGGGCAGCCCAACCACGGGAATTTCAACCAAGAGACAAAGCTTGTAAGTTCCTCGCAACCTGACAAGGCCCCTACACCGTTTCCTTCACCCCGTCACACAGGGTCCTTGTTTACACAGGTGCTTAGCACATCATGTAGTTTAGCCATAGTCGTACTTTTGACCTCTTGTGGTGGAATGTAAACTCACGAGGCAGATCATGCAGAGAGCAGGAACGTGACAGCATATTGACATTCCTGGGATCACACCAATTGTTGTTTGTCATGAAACAGACATCTACCCATCTGAAAAACTAAGTTTTTTAATGCCGGTATGGCTTTGTCCAGAACCGAGGGGGTCAGCCATGTTTCGGTCAGGCAAAGGATGTTACAGTCTCTCATATTTAATTGGAAATGTATCCTGGCCCTGAGGTCATCCAAACCTGTTATCAAGCAACTTGACATTTGCAAGGAGCATACTGGAGGAGCACTGTGTGCTATGTCCGGCAGCTTGTTTCGGATCCTGGCATGTTTGGAAATAAATAAACACAGTATACAAGAAATCTCACACACGCAAGTCCAACATGCGAGCCAAGTTGTCTTTATAGTTCTGGGGCCTCAATTATAAAACTGATTATATTTCATACTAAAAGTGTACGTACGCTAAAAAGCTAGGAACATCCACCTGACTCCTCCTCAAAATAACCATATATATAACCATATACTTACAACGCCTAGTTTTACTATAAATAACCTCATCTGAATATAATTTCCATGCATATTCGCATCCACATGACACTGTTTAACATTGTCAAAGGTACAAGATATTAAGGAAATATGGAATTTATAGTTAGAATTTCATTTGTGCCAAACATTCAATTTAATTGCTAAAAATCATTGTCTAAAAATCATGTATTAGAATAAATATACAAATAAAAGATAAAAATAAAAACATCCCCATGTAAGCAGATACAGTTGTACAATAAGCTATTATCACTGGACTTATTAAATCCTGATACTGGACCAAACGGCCACTGAATCCAATAGTTAAAAATGCTAAAAAATATTTTCTCATAAAATATACTACGTTTCGAAATCCATATAATTTGCTTTTAACTTCATATAATTTCAGTGCTTATCTCCATTTAATGAGATTTTAATATTTTATGAGTACTGCATATTGACATGAAAACTGAAACATTAATATTTTACAATCATAATATTTTAATATTTCAAATCTGTCAATAACTTTTTTATATAGCGCATTTAAGAACAAAGATTGTATCAAAACACTGAACAGTATAAAATAGGATAATACAATGTATAGTGATGAGATTAAACAGTTTGTTATTAAATGCAGGTCTCTGTAATCAAATCGACAATAATCACTATAAATTAACTGTCCTCAACTAACAAGCCAGAGGTGACCACGGCAAGGAACCAAAACCCCATCCGTACAGAATGGAGAAAAAGAAAACCTTGGGAGAAATAAGGCTGAGTTCCCCTCTGGGCAGACGCCCAGCACTTAACTTCCAGTTAAATTTTAAACGCAGCTGTGTCAGATTGTGTAAAGGACTTATTATGTGTGTGTGTGTGTGTGTGTGCATCTGGTTCCGGTGATCTGTCTTATGAGGCTCATGTAGTTGTTCTGGTCTCCAATCAACATCATCTCTGGGTGCTGATCCACTATCTGATCTGGATATGAACTTTTTACATTGTAAACAAGTAAATTTTGTGTTATGAGGAGTGTTCCCAGTTCCGGCTGGTATAATTAATGCAGCCTAGCAATCCGTTAACGGATATGAATAATAAAAGTATATTAGTGTGTTATATGTAGGCTAGATTAAAAAGATATGTAAACTAACAGAGTGTGTCTGCTTCCCGAACAGTGTTAGGGAGATTGTTTCAAAGTTTGGGTGCTAAACAGGAAAAGGATCTGACACCCGCAGTCAATTTTGATATTCATGGTATTATCAAATGGCTAGAGATTGGAGAAAGCTTTATAAGTAATTAACAAGATTTTAACATCTATCCAAAAGGGTGCCAATGCATTGTTGACAGAATTGGGCTAACATGGTCATACTTCCTAGTTCTAGTAAGGACTACATTTTGGACCAGCTGAAGTTTGTTTATGAAGCGTACAGAACAACCACTCAACAAAGCATCACAATAATCCCAACCTCAAGGTCATAAATACATGAATGAACATTTCTGTATTTGATGTTGAGAGCAATTTGGATATATTTTTGAGATGGAAAAAAACTTTTACAGATGCTAGAAACAGCACACCTAAGGTTCCTAACTGATGAAGAATTAACAGATCAGCCATCAAGTGTTAGACAGTTTTCTAGATTATTACATGCATGGGTTTTAGGTCCAATTATTAGCACATAATAACCCACAAATTTAGCATTAAGAAGTTACTCATTATCCATTTTTTTATATCGACTAGCAGTGATACTTTATATTTATAGCAGTGAAAGGTAACACCATGTCCCCTGATAATATCTCCCAGAGGTAACATGTAAAATGTGAAAAGTAATAGCCCTAGTACTGAGCCTTGAGGTACTCCATAATTCACCTGTGAACGATAAGATACCGCCACATTTATTGCTACAAACTGATAGCGGTCAGATAAAAACGATTTGAACCATGCTAAGGTGCTTCCACTATTGCCAACTTAGTTTTCTACTCTATTCAAGACAATGTTGTGATCGATAGTCTTGAACGCTGCACTAAGATCTAACAGCACTAATAATGAGATATAACCATGATCAGATGATATAAGCAGGTGATTGTATTGAATAAATACTGGGGGTTGTATTTGTTTTCTTTTAAAAGAGTCGAAAATAATCAGATTTAGTATTTTTATGCTTTTCTGCATGATCGGATACTTTCCGGCCAGCAATATGAAATACTTCTAGTTTTGTTTTTCTCCACCTGCGCTACATTTTCTGGGCAGCTCTCTTTGGGTGTAAGTGTTCTCATTATACCACGGAGTAAGATTGTTTTCTTTCATCGTTCTTAAACATAAAGGAGCAACTGTATCTAAAGTGCTAAAAAAAGAGAATGCAACGTTTCTATTACATAATAAAGTTTTTCTGCTGTATTGGAGCAGAAAAAGGAGTTTACATAAGTTATAAGGGAGGTTACTTAGAAAGCACTCTTTGTGATGGAAGTGATGGTTCTACGAGTTTATGGTTTTAGCGATACAGAGTTCACACACGACTAGATAGTTATCTGAAATATCACCATTTTGCTGTAGAATTTCAACCATATTAACACATTACATGTGACAGCATTAGATCTAGAGTATGATTTCGACAATTAGTCGGTCCTGAAACATGTTCTCTAACCCCAATGGAGTGCAGAATGTCTAAGAAAGCAAATCCCAATGAACATTTTTCATTATCAACATGGATATTAAAATCCCCAAGAATTAAGACTTTATCTGCAGCCAGTACTCAGTTAGAAAATCAGCAAATTCTTTAATGAAATTTTAAAGAACAAATTTATTTATTAAAACCAAAAACCTGCCATTCAATAAAATGAATATGAGAAGGGATATCAAGGAACAAAAGGACTTCAAAAAGAGAGCAAACACCCTCTTTCCCTGTTATAACACCCCTCTTCGCCCTCTGCCCTTCCGGCCTCCCTTCCTTCTGCCCAAAAGGCTTGGCTCAAAGTTCATTAAGAATAAGGCATTATAGGCCATGTGTCTTGTAAACCTATTGTTTTTCACTTTCACGTTTAGTCTCATTTGAAAGGTCTCAGTTGACAGTAACAGTAATCACTTGTATTGTAACGCTTTGCTTGTGCGCTTGTGGGTGTTTTCTGGGCTTTATGTAACAGTTTATATAAATACAACCATCGGATATGGACAAGCTCTTTTTCTCTTTATTTTTTCTATTGACCCCTTCCTCTCTGTTGTATTACAAATTTATAAAAGGTTAAACACAGATTCCAATGTAATAGTATAAGCTCAATGTGTATTGGAATTTACATTCTAAGAGCAGGAAACCAAGCCCTGAGACAGTTATCTTTTGTCTTTCAGTTCTTGAACATCTGGTAGGTGTCCCAAGTCAAGTGTGAATGCTAATCCTGAGGTACAACTGTGCCTTTTGTTTCAGGCTCTATAACACCTATGCATTGGAATGACACTTGGATGCTAAATAGATCAATAATCGGGAAAGTTCCTGTTCTGAGCTAAGTTCCTGTTCTACATTTGCATACTTTTGTTTTACTGGTCTCCACCTCTATGTACTCCTCCCCCTTGAAACATATAAACTTCAACCTATCATGTTTTAGTTAGATTTTTTTCTTGGAGATTTCTTGAAGACTTCTTGCAGATGACTACAGCAACGAAATAAAATGAACTCCTACTTTACCAAGAATCTCTTCTTAAAAAAAAGCTAAAAAAAAGTTTCCAACATCTCTCTCTCCCTGTCAGAATAAAAGTCCTCATAACAACAGGCATTTTAACATGGGGAGGTAGAGTATTTCTAACACAAAAAAAGGTTTTTTTCTCTTTTTTTAGTCCATTAGTCCATTGTTTTCTACCATACCCTCAAAATCATATACTCAGGAATGTAATAGCAATTAGGAGAAAAAAAAGAGATGAATAAAGACATTATAATTCCCTATATCTTATTGGAGGATTCGCAGAATGTCCTGACCTTGTTGTCGTTCACTCTACTGGTTTTCCACAAAGGATTTCTACTGGCAATTCAGCTCTAGATCCCTCAGACAGTTCATCATAAACAGGAGGTAATGTAACATCCCTCTCTCGCTTCACTTGGATGAGTCTTACAGGCTTGGTTACCAAAGAATGTTGAGGACGTCCACTCTGAGGGGATATCAGCACAGGACGTTGTTCAGGGGACCACACAGAGTGTTAAGGTTTTAGCTGGTTATAGTGAATCACTTTAGGCTTTCACCTAGGATCAAGCAGATCTATCACTTTGTCACTCCAGTGTCACCTGTGGAGGAATTCAATCTGCTCAAGACCCTGTATGGTCCAGTCCATGTTGGAGAGAGCTTGTGCCTGGCCATAGCTGGAAGCAAATTCAACCTGTTTTAAGTGGTCATCCCATTCTCCACCTTTATAGATCGATTGGCACGTTCCATCATACCGTCTGACATAGCATGATATGGGGAATACTGGTTTTATGAATACCAAGTAGAGAGTCAAACTGCTGTCCTTGGTCTGTGTGCAATCTCTAGGGCACTCAGTGTTGGCCCACATAATCTTCAAACAAACACTTAGTGACAGTCGTTCCATGTTGATCAGAATATATATGTTGAGATATTTTGTAAAGTAGTCCATTACTACAAGAACATAACGGTTCCCTTTCTGAGTAATAGGCAACTCTGTTAGATCAGCAGCAATCTTCTCAAAAGGCATGCTTGTGATTATGTTTTGCATTGGTGCTTGCTGATGAGGTGTTTGTGGTCTCCTTGATTCACAGGCATTTATTATATTCAAAAGTAACGTCTGATCCCTCTAGTTGTGATTAAATTTGGATCATTGACTATAATACTTCCCAGTTTCCATTTATCATTCGTTAGGAGTCTGGGTCACTTAGAGACCTGTTTGGCCAGAACAGACTCATGACACATCTGGGCTAGTCCAGCTACACCGTAGATCGCTTACCTTAATGCAGCCATTTCCTAAATTGACTCAAAAAGTGTAATTTTTTATGCGATCCCTAAGTAATTGCATGCTAAAAGCAGTTTGGTGGCTCATGATCTCAAAAACGTGCCCCCGGCTCCATGCACTGGTCATCTGACTCACCCTAGCACGCCAACAATGCAGAAAACCACAGAAGTCATATAACCTACTAGAATAATGATTTCAGAAAATATTATAAACTTAACCAAGATTAACGTTAATTTTGCCAGGCAAGAATATTTTCCAAATTGGTTTAATTCATAATTAATTCATTGGTCTTTAGAAAATACATGGTGTGGTATATGGTGACACACACCACACTACAGAATTGCGCCTTGTTATGTTTTGTCACTTTCCTTATATACTCAGACCAGACATAGATGCCAAATTCAGTAGTGAAAACCTTTTGGTGTTTAGGTTCCCATGCTCCAGGATCACATCTAGCTGGAACATTTTCAGAGACCCTAAAAGAGCACACACACCCTTCTTCACAGAACACAGTTCTACAAAGTTTTTAATCTTTTCCATAATATAAGCGATTTCTGTGAAATTGAGCCCAATTTACCAATTGAACTGAGACCTTTCAAATGAGACCAAACATGAAATTGAGGTTCACAAGACACATGACATATAACGCCTTATTCTTAATGAACCATAAGCCAACTCTTTTGGGTAGAAGAAGGGGAAGCAACAGGGAGAGATGACCAAAAACAGGGGTGTTGTTTGCTCTCTTTCTGAAGTCCTTTTGTTCCTTTGGATATCCCTTCTCAGATAATCAATCAATCAATCAATATTTTTTTTATTTATATAGCGCTTTTAACAACACAGGTTGCATCAAAGCACTGTATAAGGTAGAAGAATACAATGACAGGGATGTATAACGACGAGAGTGAACAATTTGTTATTAAATGCAGAGACGGTCTCTGTAATCAATTCGACGATAATCACTAGAAGTTAAGTGTCCCCAACAAAGCAAGCATATTCTTTCTGAATATTTTTTCCATCTGGCTGAAGTCCCGCAGATGATACAACGTGGCCCAGAAATGTCACTTGTGGTTGAGCAAAAGAGCTGGTTTTAGCTTCAGGTTTGCTGTTCTCAAAAAACCTCTCTCAAGTGCTGCATGTGCTCACTAAAACTCTTATTTTCCAGGACAAGCCCTGCAGCACTACTTGCATCAAGTGTTGAAAAGTGGGCGGAGCATTGACAAGGCCCATCGGCATCACTGTAAACTTATACAACGAACGACCCGTGGTGAAAGGCGTTTTTTGTTTATCTGCGGCATGAAGTTGCACTTGCCAATATCCGGATGAAAGATCCATAGTGCTGAATATAGATGAACCTCTTTCAACCTCTTCATCCAAGGTGTCATTTGTTCTAGGCAATGGATGGGCATCCTTAATGGTGACAAAATTAAGGCCCCTATAATCTTCGCAAAACGCCAGGTGCCATTTTTTTTTTCGCACCATAACTATAGGCAAATCTCAAGGGCTATGACTGGCTTCCACAATGCCTTTTGCCACCATGTCATCCACATGTGTCTGAATCACCTCCTGCATGGAGTGGAAGTGTGATAAGCACGTTTCTGTATGGGAATTGCATCATTACAATCACTAATAGCGAGCCATCTAGTGTCAGACAGTTGCAGTATATTTTGGAGACGCTGGGTGGCATTTGAAAACCAACTAAAATCTGAAAAACCATGTACTCAACATTTCTGGGCAGGACACTGACAGCTTTGGATACACAGAGCTGAAGAGAATGGCACACACATTTTATGTAGACAATATGTTCACAAAATTTCTGTAGCACTGAGCTATGTTTCCCACACATTGTGTTACAGCCATCAGTTGCAAGACCGATGCAATTCAGTACAGACAATTTGTTGTCATCCAGGAATTTGAACAAAGCATTTGCTATGGTCAGTGAATCACCAGCATCTATATTTATCATTCCTGCAAAAGTGCTAATGATTTGTGAGAGCTTCTTGCTGTAATATTTGATAACTATGCATAGTTGTTTTCTGGTTGTGACGTCAGTCCTCTCGTCAACAATAAGAGAGTATGGTTCACTTCTTATATCCTCCAGAAGGTCTTCATGCACTACTGGTCCTATCACTGAATTAATTAGTGCTGTGCGTTTTGTTCGATGTAAACTAATACCTTTCTTGGAAATTTCTTCCACAAAACTTCCTAAATGATCAACAGTTAAGGTGCTTGAGTGACACGCAACATGCGCAGCCAGCTTCAACTCTGCTTCCTTCACAGCAACATTACTTAGAAAGGATGTGTCTATGTCAAATAATGTTCTGGCATTTGAGAAAGTAGCCGCATTTTTTTTATGTTTTTCAGTTGCAGCGAGCTAACAGATCACTGTGGTGAGCTCAAATTTCGCATTTTCAATACTTGCAGAATGCTTTTTATCATCATTTGGCACACTTCTGATTCCCGAGACTGCATTTTCAAAATAGCCCAATTGTGCGGAAAACGTGACCCTGGCAGTGCTGCTCAGCAGACAGAAGCAATCGAGACGCAGTCAGCAAGTTTGGATGCGTGTCTCTAATTCTAAAACCGTCTCTGTCAGCCTAGCTATTTCCCTGCATTTATCGCATGTGAATCCTTGATTGCTGACAGAGCGATAAACTATACATGTGGCAAGGGGTGTATGTGACAACGCAGGAGAAGCCATTTAATCACCGTGAGAGATAGAAGATTTCTTACCACTGTTCTTCGATGAGCTTGTAAACAGAGCAAACGAGGGAGATGAAATGAAATGAAACTGAGCGGAAAAAGAAAACAATAATAGGTGCATACACGCGGGTGAGAATGAGAGGTGACAAGCTTACGAGTGCTAACGCACTGCACGGTTTTAGATTAAAAGCGAACTAACAACAGTCAAATTTGTTAGATTAGTTTGATGTAGTATGTATGTAGATAATTAAGTTATATTTGATCGCTATAAATAACAAAATGAGAAATGGAAGAGCGAAGCTGCAAACACACAAACCTCTCGGTAGCCAGGATCATTCGAGCAGACAGAGCCCAAAGAACTGTAATTTCTTAACCCATTATTGAAAATACCATTAAAAAAAGCTTGTAACCAATCAAAACTCATCCATGGCTCCCATGATGCATTGTAGCATGAATAAATTCTGAACTAAATTGCTCAGTAATTAATTTTATTCTATTTTCTTTTATTTTTTGCTGTTTTTAGTAGCTTTTTTGTAATGTTCAGAGTTGATCTGTTTATCTGAATATGCTGTTTGTCACCTTTGTTGAGATTCATATTCGAATCTTGATTACTGTGCCTAAAAGAAAGGCTTCTTCAGATTTTTTTCATTTAATTGACCTGAAAAGCTTGTTAGAAATGCTTGAAAATGTATAAAAAAATATATTACAGGATATTATACTGGAACCACAAGCCTGTCATTATCATGAAAGAATATACAACAAATTAACTCAGAGATTCAAGCCAAATTAGATTATATCAAATCATAACCAACGTTCAGTGTTTCAGGTCAAATAATAAATAAAGCATAGCCATCATCATCTGCTGACTTCTGCTCTTAATTTGTTTAGCTGGCTGGGATGTTAGTAGTTGTGAGTGTTGGTTCCCAGGTTGAGGTAAGTCATCATGACGCACGCTTGTAGATATATATATATATATATATATATATATATATATATATATATATATATATATATATATATATACATAAATACACACACATATACATATATTGTCCTGAGGATCAATCAGCGAGGATCAACCTGGGAAACAATGAGGAGCACCTGACCGCACCCATCACCAGCTGATCGGTCACAGCTGCACCTCATCCGAACGTCTACTTAAACCCTCACGAGGCACGCCAGTAGTCAAGCATGGCCTCCATAGCATAGCAAGAGTAAGGATTAATGCTGGTCTCTTGTTCTCCTCCAGACAGGAGTGTGTGACCAATCAGCCCCACATATCAGAGCACGGACGCACTGCATTGAGGAGAGAGTGAGAGAGTGTGCACGCACATCGAGCACAGTTTGGACTTTTGCACTGTTTACTGGCACCATTGTAAATAAAACCACCCTCCGGGGTTTTTGTTTGTGCTCTCCTTATCATGTGATTCTTCACCCCATGACACTATATATCTTTTCAAGATGTCAGCCAGAAGACCAGAAACTGCATGACTCTCGTTACAAAAGCATAGTCAAGTGGAGTGCAGTGTGAGGGCCTGGCAGAGAGCATGTGAGAGTGTCACGTTCTCTGGACTCTTTGTTTATGTTTTTGTCTCGTGCCATGTGCTCCCTGTGCCCTGCCTTCCCTCCGTGTTAATTGTATTATTGTCTGCAGCTGTGTCGTATTAATTTAGTCAATTACCCCGTGTATTTAAGTGCTGTGTTTTGAGTTCTGTTGGTCCGAGCGTCAAGGTCTATATGCAAGGTCGATACCCGATGTCTACACCTGTGTTTATCCTGCCTGCCTGTTCTACCTGCCCCCCGTTGTATCCTTATTTTGAGATTTTCAAGATTGTCCTCAGTCCTGCGAAAGCGCAACCGTGACAGAGAGTAAGTGCACTTGTTAGTGCTCGAGAATTTGAACATGAACTGGAAGTGAGTGTTACACCGAGTTTCATTTTCTCTCTGCTCTTTTGAGTATTTTTGCCAAGGCTGTCCATCGTTTTCTTTTAAGAAACACTTTTCTCCTGTGACCGAATCAGCACGTCCTGTGGCTGAGCTGCGCCATTTTGTTCCAGAAACAAAATGTGTTTTATTTTTAAAAGCCTATGCTGAGATTTGCTGTTTTGTTGTTGCCCTGCCATCCTCACGACATCTCTTTACTGTCCTGACCCAGCTGTCATCTTAAGTCATCATGTCAAATTTTTTATTATGTTTATTTTTTATATACAAACGTTCTGTGCACACACATATATATGCACTGTTCACTGATGTAGATTGAACTGAACTGTGATCTTGTCATGTTTGTGGTTTGGTGGGAAGGAGCAGACGACAAGTAAAATAAACTTAAACAGGTTTAGTCTTCTTAACGGGAAAAATAAATATATACAAGATGGCAGGCAGAACATAAACCACATAGGTAACCTCAACAATCGGACCAACTGAAGACAAACACACAGGACTTAAATATACAACGTAATTGACTCAATTAACAGAGAACAGGTGAAGACAATTATACTATAAACATTAAGGGAAAGTAGGGCACAGAGATCACGTGGCACGAGACAAAAACAATTACAAAGAGTCCAGAGATGTGACATAACTCCCCCCTCCCGGAAGGTGCGTAACATAAAAAAAGTAACAGTTTTTAGTTTTTACTAAAAACAAAAACAACATAAAAAGTAACATAAAAAAAAAAACCAAAAACAAAACTTAGAACTGGGGGATACCGGATCTTGGGAGGAGGTTCTGGTGGAGGACGGCCCCCCGGAGGGGGTAGGCAGACAGGAGTCCAGGGAGGTGCAGACGGATGGAGGATCCAGGGAGGAGACAGAAGGAGTCTGGAGCAGGAGGAGATCCAGAGCCCAGCCATGATGATCTATGGTGGAGCCGACGGAGGGAGGAGCCATGGAGGAGGAGCGGCCATCGACTCCATGCAGCCAACTGACGGCGGCGGAGCAGGTGGTGGAGGAGACTGAGGCGGAGACGGAGAGCCGAAGAGCCAGGGTGACGCGGAGGCGCTCAATGCGGAGACGGGGGACGGGAAGGGCGCTGCGGAGCCAGAGCGACTGACAGTGCCGGAGAGATGGAGGGACGAGGCGAAGCCGGAGGGACGATGGAGCCTGGTGGAGCTGGTGGACTGACGGACCACGGTGGAGAGGAGGGAGCTAGGAGCCTAGGGGAGCCGACAGGTCTACAAGCCAAGGTGTATTCCTGGACTCAGAGGCGGGACGGTGAGGCGAGGGATCCTTCACTTACGACGGCAATGGAGACTGGCAGACCCGTGGCGAGCACCAGATGGTGAGCTGAGGATGAGCGCAGGGGCTGCTGGGATCCATTGACAGCGTGTGGCATGGGTGGGAGGGTGGGATAACTTGAGGTGGCGGACGAGGCGCAGTCACTGGAGGGAGTGCTCGAGGTGCGGCCACTGGACAGAGCGCTCGAGGCGCGGGCACTGGACGGAGTGCACGTGGCGCGGGCACTGGAATGGAGCGCTTGGGGAACAGTCTCTAGGGGCGCTCCTGAGGCAGGTATTCAGGACAGCTGGATGGGACCAGCGGGCTAACAGGACAGCTGGATGGGAACAGGAACTCTGGATACAGGAGGTGCCCAGTCTAAGCTTAAATAAATAAATAAAAATATTTATTTATTAGACCATACCATAGTAACTGAGACGTCTCTCATTAGAGATATAAATTACCTGCTTCTATCATCTGACCCCCATTGGTTTATATCAGTAAAGGAGGATGTATCATATAGTTTAATTCTTTCTTCATCAGTTAGAAACCTAGGTGTGCTGTTTGATAGCAATCTTTTCTTTGAAAACCATGTTTCTAGAATCTGTAAAACTGTGTTTTTTGATGTCAAAAATATATCCATATTATGACCTATGCTATCAACATCAAATTCAGAAATGTTAATTAATGTGTTTATGACCTTGAGGTTAGATTATTGTAATGCTTAAACTTCAGTTGGTCCAAAACACAGCAGCTAGAACTAGAACTAGGAAGTATGACCATGTTAGCCCCTCATCAAACATCGGATAGATTTTAAAATCTTGTTAAATACTTATAAAGCCCTGAATGGTTTTGCATTTCAATACTTGAGGAAGCTCTCATCACATTATAATCCACTATGTTCACAAAACTATGGCCGCTTAATAAAAGCTAGAATATCAAAATCCACTGTGGGCGATAGATCCTTTTCCTATTTAGCACTCAAACTTTGGAAGAATCTCCTTAACACTTTTTTGGGAAGCAGACACATATATTTAACCTAGCTTACACATAACACACTAATAAGATTCTATTATTAAAATCCATTAAAGGATTGTTAGGCTGCATTAATTAGATCAACTGGAACCGGGAACACTCCCTATAACACATAATGTACTTGTTACATCGTAAAAAGAATAGCATCTATGCTAATATTAGTCTGTTTCTTTCTTATTCTGTTTCTCAGTTTGTATTCAAATCACTTAGTGGATCAGCACCAAGAGATGACCTTCACCAGAGACCAGAACACCTAGATGAGCCCGTGGACAGATCACTGGAAGATCACACACTATAAGTTCTTTGCACAATCTGACTTACGTTTAATTTTGAACTACATATTAAGTGCTGGGCTTCCAGCCATAGGAGAAATGGCCCCAACTGAGCCTGGTTTCTCCCAAGGTTTTTTCTCCATTTGGTCATGGGTGGGGTTTTGGTTCCTTGCTGGTGTCGACTCTGGCTTGCTTAGTTGGAGACAAGTAATTTCTAGCAATTATCATTGATTTGATTACAAAGACCATCTCTACATTTAATAAAAAAAATAATCTCAGTTAATTATTAACTTTTTATTAAACTCATACATATCACTCATACATCACTATCGCTATCACTAGAACCAGAGTTCTGATCACGCACACCTGACAGTCATCACCCTAATCACCCTCACAACATTATAAGAACACACAGTCACACTATCTGGTCTCTATTGTGGGACAGGACTCAACTTCTATGCAAACCGATGTACCTGATAGCCAGCTCCAAGTCTCCTGATCTCCTAACATGTGCTCCCTGTGTTCCTGTGTGTCTGTCTCCATTACCGATCTGCCTCGTTTTAGTAATCCTCATATCTCTTCTATATCATTACCTGTTGCATTCTCAACTCATCTCTCAGACTGATATACAGTTTAATAAAACCTGTCTTTTTATTTTAACTCTTGTCTGTGTCTTGAGTCTGACCACCCTGTTACACATGCATGGATTTTTGTATGTTCAAGTTTTTAAAATATTTCAAGTAGTTTTACCTGCACAAAATAATGCTACTTTATAAAAAAAAAAAAAAAAAACAAGATAATTCATGTACCATAAGCACTGATGTAGTGGATAGTAAAATCTTTTTGTAAAAACCCCCACCATGATCATGCGCAATAAAATCATAATCATGATGATATACCCATCTTAGTTAATGTCTTAATGTGTAGTTCATCCATGAAGTTGTGAATGAAAGACTCTGAACTCATGTTAGTTCCTAATAATTCATAATATATTACTGAATGAAGTAAGGCCTAATTCATGCATGGTAATTCATGTACCCTTACCGTAAAGTGTTACCAAGTTTATCATGGACTATATTCCATTCAGCTTAAACACTCTCAGAAACTCCAGAGCACAGATGATTCATCTCCATAAAGTTTTATTGGGATATTGTGAAACTGTAATACAACACGAACAAAATATATATGTATTAATATTAAATTTAAATTCAAGTGGCAGAGAAAACGCACTAACTTGTCTGTTTCAATTATCTTACACAAATCAAAATAGACACTATCCTAATATTGCATAATACAAAATACTTACAGATGTTGCTTCAGCGAAGAGGAAAAGAAAAGGCGATCGCTGAAAAACGAATGACTGAGAGAGCTCGCATACGGCTATAACTAACTACCGCAGAGCGATCTACTTCCTTAACCATGACTTGTGCTGTACTGTGTTACTATGGTTACAAAGATAAACAAATCACGCTGCGCTGTTAAAATGAAACAAAAATACCCTACCACTTTTCCTCTATTGCGTGGTCATTACATTAACCAATAGGTTTTAGAGGAAATCTGTATATGACTCTGGCAGTCACTATACAGCAGCCAGAGCGAGAGATAGAAGAGATTTCTTTTGATTTCATATCTGACATTGTGACATTAGGCAGTTGTACTTCTAATAAGTTGAACATGTATCCTGTTTTCTGGGTAACATCTGATGACAGGCCTGGATCTCCTTGAGCTGGGAAACGCCTACAAGAAGTTGGCACTGGGTGGTGCTTGGTAGAAATAGTCACAGCAAAGCACGTTTGAGGCACTGGTAGCTTAAGGGAAGTCTGGCTTGCTAAATTGGCCTCTGGCAATTGGTCTTTCGTGGCAGCAACCTCTTCGCCACAGGCAGAATCACACATGGGGAAATTGCTGTATCAGAGTATACAGAGCATCAGAGCTGGAAAAAAGCCACCAAGGGACGAGTCAGGCCAGCTCACCCCATAAGCAAGCTCTGCATATCTCTTCAACATGCAATCCCTCTGCCGCACCACCCATCCTCAGCTTTCCACATCTCATGTCACGGAAAGTCATTCTGTCATGGGTACTTCTAGGTGGTACAGAGATGTACAGACAAGACTTGAAGTTCTTTAGTGAATGGTAACACATTCAACAACCAACAATAATGAATGGGGTAGACAAGATGATGGGTTCACAAACAGGATCGATAAACTAATAAAGACATAATGAGGACAGGAACAGGAAGGACCAAATAAGGGCAAACAGGAACCAAAGGGAAACACAGAGGGGTACAAACAGACACTGTTACCAGAAAAATACATTTTCATGCAAACCTCATGTAAGTGACTGTTTATGTACACTATTTTCACAAACCTTATTGCTACTTGTGTTTTTTGTGATCCTTTTAATGGATACAAAATTATCAAAAATGTATTACAAAACAAAATAAAAAACATCAACATGTTACTTGAACATTTATTATTCTTTCATCAGTAAAACACCAGTAAAACACAATCTTAAAGGAAAATTATAATCATAAACTAGGTATTTTCACTAAAACTATTTTCTACTTTGTCATATTCGAGTATTGCTGTATATGCTCACTCTGTGTATGTGACAGCTTAGCATTTAGTGTGAATCATGAGTAGCCAAGACCAAGTAACTCCTATCTTGTTTACAAAATAGATTTTCTCAGAGCATGCCAAGATCAGTAGACAGTTGCCAATGTGAGACTCTGTACAGCTGCGCTCATTCATTTGCTCACTCTTATAAAGAGGAAAACAGAATATAGATTGTAAATTAATTAAATGAAGGGATGTGTATGGAAGTTCGGATCATTTTACATCTGAGTCTCATTCAGCAAAATGATCAAATCTATTACTGGGTAATTACATTAGTTTTATCAAAACAATTAAAATGTTATGTGTCACTTCTCTAACATATCTACTACTTATGCAAATGTTGATCACACAACAAAAATACAAAACTATGCTGCTTTGAGAAACTGAAAAGATTGTTTACCTGGGTCAACTTATTAGTCTATGATTAGCTCACCTCTTATCTATCTTAAGTCTTCGGGTCTGAATCATCCGTTCATCACGTGACGGTCCTATAAAATTCAACTAATGCAGCATGAGCCCAGAATAATATATTAGTTCATCTCAAGTCTTTGATTTTTAACAGTATGAGCCAGAAAGTGAACTAATTAGTTCATCTTGAGTCTTTGGGTTTGAGTCGTTTGTTCATCACATGACAGTCCCATAAGCTTAAACTAATGCAGTATGATACGGAAAAGGAATTCATTTGTTCATTTCCCAAGTCTTTTAAACTAATTCCACTACAGAATTTATCAAAATGAATGCATCGTTTAAGAAAGACCCATTACAATTTGTTGGTAAGTGTCAGACTGTCCAAGGACCTGGCTTTAGTTCAGGTTCTTCAAACTGAAATTAGTGACATATGCAAAACTCAGTGATCTGGCACATATCTCAACAGTCAAGCTATCTCTAATCTAGCTCCACCTGACAAAAAATGGCAGGAATGTCTCTGGATCTGTGCCCACTTTGAGACTATGGTGGAGGCAAGGCATATGGGGTGGGGGCTTGGTGCTGTGGCAGCTCAAACATTAACCAGAACCCTGTATCCCCAACCAATTATGGCACAGACCACCCTTGCAGCTTAGTGGTGCAGTTTTTTTTTATGTAAGTCCTTGTGGTTGCAGTACACCACCAAATTTGCCTCCTTTCCCTCATTTTCGTTCATGCCACAACTGAGGAAAAAAAAATCTGTTCAACAACAACAATAAACAACAAATAAAAAAAAAAAAAAAAATGTAACAAAAAGTAAAAATGTCAAAACAGTTTTATTTCAGTTTCACCTCTGATGTTTATTCAAATCTTGTGTGGTTTTAAACAGAGGAAGTTTTTCCTGATAATAATTTTCCAACATGCCACAAATTTCAAAGCTAGACAGATAAATAAAAAAAAGGGTTGAAAATTCCAGATAATAAGCGGTTGTTACGTTCATAATAACAATCGACATATAGATCTAGTTTGAATAGTACACACTTGCTGGACTAAGTATTATGAGAGTGCGAGTGCTTGTTTGCTTCAGTGTGGGGCTTTCCTGTCTAGACTGGAGGAGATAGGGTTAATAAAAACTCAGAACCATCACAGAACGCAGTCTGCAGTATCAGTCTATGAAAGGGACCCTCACCAACCTCGCTGTCACACTCTTGAAACATACACAACCTCACACGGTTTTCCGTTGTGGAATTTCAACACACCTCCCCCAACATCCAATGCTCTGATATCTACAGAGAAGCACCATTTATAAGAAGTTCGTAAAATTAATGGTGGTCAACAGTTCAGCATGTTGGCCCACAATGTTCTGTAAATATAGATGACTGCAGCCAGCCACAGAGAAAATGCGTGAGTGTTTGAAGAAGCAGTGGCCGCCATGGCCAAGAGAGCACCTGGATGGTGTTAATCACAGACTAATATAAACATTTCACCAGCTGAACATTCAGCAGAGCTTTTTGCCTCCATCCCTCACCATAATCTTGCGCTCTAAAATCCAATGGACACAATGCATCTCAAGCTATTCATTTTCCCAGCATTTTCAAACCTAGTATCTGTGGGTTTTAGGACTGTCAGTAAAGCATTTATTCACAGTTATGATTACTGGACATCTGTTCTCTTCTTACATTGCGTTTTGTCATATTACATAGTCTAAAATTCAAATACAACAGCAAGTAAACAAAGTTGTCAAGCAGCTGTAAAAGTCAAACCACAAATTCAGATTCACATTTGTCTGAAGTTAAACTCTTTAAGATGTGGGTAACTACATGTTACATAAAGCCCAAAACAAAAGAACCTCCTTTAGAGGAGTTACATTTGTGTCAATTAAAATTGATGAAACTTAAAATATAAATTGAATCTAAATAAAATGTGTTTAAAACTGAATAAATAAATATTTGTTGCGATTTTATGTTGTGTTGTTAATCTGTGATGTGTTTTTAAGTATTAATGTGGATGTATTTATGTCACCCATGTCAAAGATTAATTTCCACTCTGTGATAAGCAGAACGGACAATAAAGTTAAACAAACAAACAAACAAACAATTAAATTGCAGGCAACTTCATTATAATTACATTGCATGTTTTCTTTCACTGATCATTCACTGATTTGTACTTTTTCACTTCCAGAGTATTAATTTGTTTTTAAAGTTTCAGTTTAAGCTTATGAATTATTCATTCATCAACACAAATCTCTCTTGGGGCAGGGCTAGCAGCAGTGTGTTCTTATTGGCTACTGGGATTGTTTGTTTTTTTTTAAGGAAAAACCTTATAACATTTATTTTAATTGAATGCCCCTGGTTACGTTAATGCTGATAAAGACAGCGTATTCGGTTTTCAATGCAAACACGTTCGACAAAAGTGCTAAGATCTGGTAAGATAGTAACTTTTTTAATTATTATTATGCAAACATATACCATTTAAAAGTAAAAAAATACATACAAACATTAACTCAAAAACAATAATATTTTCTTATTTACTTTCTTATTAATTGTTAATGATTTCTTATGAACTTCTTATTTAATAATAGATGGGACATCCCAAAAGTTTTTTGTTTTCCTGAAATGTTTTAATTGAGGTGCAATGCCAAATGGCATTTAATATGTGTCTGGTGTGTTTTGTGTACAATGTGAGCATAATTCTGAAGTGAAACCAATTTTAAATCATTTTTGTCCAGTTAGTTTATATTGTATAAGTTGCAGGTTGGCTTTTTTATGTCACAAAGTAGATATTTTTGCAGACTTGTGTCCAGACGTCGGCATTGTGAGTAATAGATAAGTCTGATTCCCATTTAATATCTGGTATACTTTTCTGGTATATATTTTCTGATATATTTTGATATCATTCTGTGTAATTAGGAGAGTAGTTTGTTTACCCAACATTTACCCAATTCCATATTTCTGGACCAGTTGGAAAAATGTGCCAGGTTATTATTATAAAAGATATGTTAAAGTTGTGTGATGCACTTTTCCACCCATGTGCGTAAATTGAGTGGTTTATTGTTTATTGTTGCTATTCCAAATCAGGGTGAATGTAGATGGTGCAAAAGGGGTTTCTGATTTGATCAAATTTACACCAGGCTGCCAAAGCTGTTGCTATTGTATGCATTTTAAAACAGTGATGCTTTTTAATTGTCTGATTGAACAAAGATAATTTTGAAGTGTTAATGTCCTTGCAAATTGTTTGTTAAACATCTAGCTATATGTTTTCAAATAAGTTGTGGTGAATCCATTTGTGTTTATTTTGGAGCTGGCTGCTGTTATTGGTTCAATTAAAAAGGTTGAAAAGTGTAGGGGAGAGTGTACATCCTGGTCCTGTTTTTCAGGTGAAGCTGCGTCATGTTATTTTAATGAAAATTTTAATCCAATTAATGAATGACTCCCCAAAATCAAACCTCTCTAATGTGGAAAACAGGAATTTTCAATTGACTCTATCGAATGCTTTCTCTGCATTAAGAGTGACAATGATGGTTTTCAACTTTTTAATTGATCAATAGTACATTAAGTTAAAAAGTATTGTATGTGTTGTTAGATGTAGGTCTACCTTTAATGAAAGCATGTATGAATTATAGATGGAGTGAACATTTCTATTCTATTGGCTAGTGTTTTGTGATGAATGCAAGGTCGAAGGCTCTAGAGCCTTCCAAAGCTGAGATATGGAGGTCTGTGCAATTTATGATATTATAGAAAATAGCAGTTTTGTGGACAGTGGAATTTCTGGATGAAACTGGGTGCTACAGAATCAGGGGGACCTGCTGAGGGCACAAAACCACTATCCTAGAGCCCATGAAATAAGTCTGAATTAGGTACGATCTGAATTAAGTGGACAATCATCCCATTAGTAATTTATTCAATGATATCAGTACCAGATTACTGGCATGAGGTTATTAATGTGTGGGTCTTGTGGTTGCCATTTTGTGTGTTTAGGCCACACACTGCTCAACCTCTACACCAGTCTGCAAACCCACTCCAGTGCCCACTCGAGTCCACAAGCCTACTCCAAAGGACTTTCTTGTCCACATGTCTTCGCCTGAGGCCTTTTTCTGACCCTGAGTCCGCTCCTGAGACATTTTCTGTCTGCTCCAGAGGTGTTTCTTGTTCCTCCTCTTGTTCCTCCTCCTCGACCTCTTCTTTCAATTGTCAGTGAAGCCATTGTTCCAAAACTCAAAGAATTGATTCTTTTATCTATCTGTTGAACAATCTGTTTGACGTGTGTTAAATTTAGAAATTTAGTGTTTTCACCTGGGTAATTGTTTGCTAATTGAGCTCAAGCTGTAGTGACTTGAGTGAAGAATTTTTTCTAGTGCTTTCTAAATGAGCACATGGTGTAAGCGTTGAGAAGTGTTGGGGTTTGTTTGTAGAGTTCACTAAATTTGACTCGTGTGAAAGCAGGGAGTTGTGTTTGTAGTTAAAAAATGGTGTAATGGTTTTAAAACTTTTGTTCAAAAGCCTGATTACAGTGTTTTAGCAGTTGAAAAAAAGCGAAGCAAGACACAGGGGAATACATGACAAAACCAACTAATGAGAAAAAGACATCTAAAACCAGGGAACTGATCAGAACATGACACATGCAATCTAGGAACCAATGGAAACATCACACACAGACATGTGTAGCAAATGGCATGACATGACATGACATGAATGGCAAGCAAGAAACATGGGAAATGGAGTCCAAAACATATGACAAGAGTCCGGGGTGGAGTGCCCTCTAATGAAGTTAATGGGCACTTCAGTAGGTGATCGTGACACTTGTAATAGTTTTATGTGGATTAACTACATTCCATTTTGTGCGTGATCACTTGTAACCCAGACTAACTTTTGTTCCAGGTTTACTATTGGTTTTGTATATAATTATAAATAGTTCTGTGATTTGTTATATAGTTCATGTCTATGTAATTGTTCATTTAAATTAAGTAAATGGTGAAAAATGAAAAGAAAATAAATAAAATATTAGATATGACGTAGATATGACCAACTCTGACGAGTGAGTAGAATCAGGAACTCGCGGAGAAGATCGCAAACTTGAATTAGAGCTCCTAATTAAGAAGAAATATACTTTAAAAAGTGAAAACGTGATTCAGTTTTTTGTGGTAATTCAAAGGGGGAGATTTCAATTGTTAACATCCAGTAATTATTTTTGTTTTAAAGAATTTTATTTTTGAGTTTTGCAAGGGATACTGGGTTTAAATGTTGTTAAACTGTGGTCATGCACTTGTTTTTACAATTAAGTGTTAAATCTTTATTGTAAGTTATGTATATGTGTATTTTGCACTGTTATTTGTTAAATGAAATCGTTTAACTTAGTTAATTGTCTTAGCGTTTTCACCTGTGTCTCATTTATTAAGTAATTCCGTTGAATATTTAAGTCCTGTGATTTCAGTTCTGTTTGTCCGATCTCGTCTTTGTGTGTGTGTGATTTAGTCCTATCTGCCTGCCTCCTGCCTGTATTTATATTGTTTATTTCATCTCTGAGTAGATTAAAGGGTTTTATTTACCCTTATGCTCGTTGTGTGCTCTCTTGCTAACCACACGCGTGACAGAAGATCAGACCGTACAAAAGTACAGAAATTTCGGCGTTTATTTCCCTCTCCATAGCCGCTGTGCTCCACCAGCTCCACAAGGCTCCATCATCCCTCCGGCTCCACATTGGTCTGTTGTCGACCATCCGTCGCCTCGGGATTCCTCTCCTCCAGCTTCACCTCGTCCCTCCATCCCTCCGGCTCTGTCAGGCTCCTCCTTCCCTCCGGCTCCACCTCAGTCCTCTGTTGCTCTGAATCTGCCGCGTCCTTCCTGTCCCCCGTCTCCGCATCGGTCGCCGAAGCCTGCAGTGTCGCCTAGAACCTCCAGTAGATTTAAGCATTTTATTTACCCTTATGCTCGTTGTGTGCTCTCCTGCTAACCATACGCGTGACAGAGTAACAGAGTATTTCACCAAAGATTTACTTGAGTACTCAAAACCAGTGCAATTTTCATTTAAATTTTATATTGGAATTTGGTCTTTTATTTACATTGTTTTTTTTTATTTTTTTTATTATTTTGTTTTATTGGTTTGGAAAAAAATCTTTTACATACTTATGGGGGAAATTTAATTAAAAGTATACTTACCATAAAACCTGATTGTGAGTTTCCAGTGATTACCTATCTCCAGAGGGCTGCTCCTATATTTTCTGAGTCGCAGTTAGTATGTGATTAAACGAACAGTGGTATCAAAGATATTAAGAGTGATACATTTAATTTAACATAGCGTGTACCCTGGGTCGCACACTGATAACTGTTGGATGGATCTTTGATTTAGAAATATTTGATATGATAGAATTACTGGTAAGAAAGCATGCGGTAATATGAGTGGTGGACCGTTGAAAATAATTACTTTAACGTCAGAATGTCATAGACTCCAGCTATCTCTGAGACCAAAATCACTCATGAACCGTTTTATGGTTTCTGCAGATTTTCATATAAATTTATTGCCTGAACTAGATTTATCTTTTGTTGAGTTCAGAACTGTGTTAAAGTCACCAGCTATTAGGATTGGACAGTTTTAAAATTTTTAAATGGAAGAAAAAAAGCTCTGAAAAAAAGTGGGTAATCTGTGTTTGTGCCATATAAATTACCAATCATTATTGAAGGTGAAAAAATAAAGAAAAGTAGAAGAAAAATATATATAGTTGTAAAAATCTAAGGTTGTTTAAAATGTAGTGGACAGGAGCCGCCATCTTCAATCATGCACCAGGTCTCATGTTACACAACCTTAAACTCTGTTACTACTTTTAAGGTTTTTAATTGACATCTTAATAATTTAAAAAAATGATATATAAATATTATTGTTGTTGTTGTTATTATTATTATTATATCAGTATTAATCTACTGTACACTACATTGTTTAGATTATTTCTATAAACAAACTGATGCTGACCTAGAAGATGAAGTGATACTACCAGAAATGTATTGCCCCCATCAGACAATAATCTTATTTTGCTCAGACACATCACCTATAAATGACTGGGATAGTGATTTTCAGAAACCTGATATTATGTAATTAAAAACGATTTAAAGAAATTCAAGGAAAATGGTTATAAACAATATATTTTAGTTACATTCTTTAACTTTTTTAACATTTAGTCAAATCAATTTGTTGGTTTAAATGTAGCTAAAATATATTTTTAGTATAGTTACTAGTTACTTAGTAGACAATAGCATAATGTTGAGATTTATTACTAACACGTGAATAAATAATTTACAACACTTTTTGCATCCCCTATTCTAAAGTGTAAACTACTCATCAGAGGAAGCACTCGACTAGGAAAATAAACTTAAACAGTTTTAATCTTTTACAAACAAACAGAAATAACAATATAGTTTCACACGGGCAGGCAGGCAGGCAGGCAGGCAGACAGAACAAAAACCACACCATTTAAAGACGAAGTCGGACAAACTGAATACAAACACAAAGGAAATTACTAAATTAACTACACACAGGTGAAGATAATTAACTAAAGTGGGTCACACAGAGCACATGGGAGAAGACAAAAACAACAACAAAAGAGTCCACATGTGACATATTGCCCCCCTCCCGGAAGGTGTTTCCTCGAACAGAAAAAAACAGGAACTTGGGAGGAGGTTCTGGTGGAGGACGGGCCCCCAGGAGGGGGAAAGCAGACGGAGTCCAGGGAGGTGCAGATGGAGGGAGGTGGAGTCCGGAGCAGGAGGAGATCCAGAGGACCCAGAACCCAACCATGATGGTCCACGGTGGAGCCGACGGAGGGAGGAGCCATGGAGGAGGTATGGCCATCGACTCCATGGTGCCGACCGACAGCAGCGAAGCTGGTGGTAGAGGAGACTGAGGCGGTGAGGAATCCCGAGGCGACGGATGGTTGACAGACCAATGCGGAGCAGGAGGCACGACAGAGCCTTGTGGAGCTGGTGGACTGATGGGCCACAGTGAAGAGGAGGGAGCTAGAAGCCAATGGGGAGCAGATGGGTCTCGGAGGCCAGACGATGAGGCAAGGCATCCTCCACCCACAACGGCGATGGAGACCGGCAGACCCGTGGCAAGCACCAGATGGTGAGCGCAGGGGCTGCTGGGAAACGTCGACTGTGTATGGTAAGGGAGGAGGGTGGGAAAACTTGGAGCGTGGGCACTGGAGGCACGGGCGCATGTGCTGCAGGCACTGGAGGGAGCCCTCGTGGCAAGGGCACTGGAGGGAGGAACTCAGGATACAGGTGAGGTGCCAGGTCTACTTCCAGATCCACGTCATCCAGCTCCTCTTGCAGATCCAGCAGCCCCAGATATATTATTAGCTCATCCTCAGCCATTGTGCAGTGGGTGGAGCTCCATTCCGCGCTCTAGCTGTATTCGGCTGTCTCCACCGGCTCAAGCACCTGGTCTGACGCAGTCGGCTCAGGTCCGGTGGCGCTCCATGGCTCTGTAGCGCTCTCTGGCGATGGCTTTGTGGTCATGCCAGACTCCGCTATTGCGTCATCGGTGGGTTCAGGCTGGAGCTCCGCCACGCGGTGAAGTGATGGGCTGGGCTCTGGATCGGGAGTGGGACCGGTGTCGTTGTCCTCAAGCCTAACGGATATTAGTGAATTGCACGACACCAGCACCCACTCGATATAAGCGGCGAGGCTTTCTCGAGGGCCGTCCCCAGACAGTTTCGCTCGTGTGATGGTGTTGAGTCCTCGAAAGGGAATCGAGGACAGGAAGCTGGACGAAGGACGAAGTCGGACAAACTGAATACAAACACACGGGACTTAAATACACACAGGAAATTACTAAATTAACTACACACAGGTGAACACACTAAGATAATTAACTAAAGTGGGTCACACAGAGCACATGGGTGAAGACAAAAACAACAACAACAAACAAAAGGGTCCACATGTGACAGCTATAATATATTAATATATAATAATATATTAACTAGTAACTTATTAACCATTTACCAATGATATATTTGATTATTTCATGATACGCTATTGTTATTATATTGTATTATTACAATATATGTATTGATAACTTTGTTTTGTAATGTTTTGTACGGCAGTGAACATGACCCAGTGGGCGAGGCATAGAGAGATAATCCAGTATGCAAGCAAAAGACCAGACAGAGCAAACAGAGTCTGAAACGGTAGGATAAAGGTTAATGCAAAAATAACAATGAGAACACAGGCAAGGTGAGATAATTAAACCGTGAATTAGAGAGACTGACTTTGAAAACAGCTAACATCTGGGAGAATGATGCACAGAATCCATTATTTTTAGTATTCTCTTTCAAATGTAAAAGCTTAATCTAATTAAACCCTTAAACCCTACAATGCAAAAGTATTATGACCAACAAACAAATATCCTGTAAAAACACTGGACAGTATACAATATTTCAAGTATTTAATAATTAAACTTTAATATGACCTTCTTAATATGATTTCATGTGCTGGTAAAAGCTCAAAAACAAGCCCCTAACTCTGTATCATGACAATGAAGGCCACTAACAGCCACTAACACAGTGGTGCAACGCTGATGTCAAGAAGCTGTCAATCAAAAATTAGTAGCCAATGAGAATACACCACTGCTAGCACCGCCCCACAAACTTTAGAACTGTAAATTAAAACTGACAACACATTTGTTAGTACAGATCAGTGAATCAAAGAGGAAAAAACTGTTTACACTTTTTGCCTGGAATCTTTTTTTTTTTCGTTTCAAGAACATTTAAGTTTTCAAATTATATTTTGTCTAAAAATAAAATGTAATGCTGATTAAATCCTACCTGATATATAAACCTTCCATCAGCAACCTAAATACTGTCATAAACTGTGCCTCTGTGGCTCTTTTTCGACGACCACCGGAGGGAACCCTCTCCAGTGTACTAGCCTTCAGAACTGCATTTCCCATAATGCCTTTACCCAGTCCGCATTACCTGCCCAGGTGTACCGTAGTTAGAGCAGCTATTTAAGCTGCACCCAAACTCTCTTGCATTGCGAAGCCTTATCCTTGCCCTGGCTGGTAATTCTGAGTGTTATTCCCGCTATCATTGTCTTCTTGTTTTGACCTTGATCTGTTTCTCATTTATCCTGATTGCTTGCTGGCTGCCTGTTGACCCTCTGCCTGTGTACCCCGATTCTGATAGTGTCCGCCTGCCTCGACCCTTTTGACTCTAATTATGATTCTGCCTTTGCCTGTGACATCCCTGTATTGTTACTGGACAGCTGCCTGTTTGACTATCCTTATTAAAGAGCACGCAAATGGATCCGACCGTCTCTGACTCCTCACTACAAATACGACAATTTTTCCCAATTTGATCACATTTTACCACATACACAACACATACACATTTTCTCTTAACATTCTATCCAGAGCCATCCTGTTTTCAAATGCATATTTTACAGATTCACAATCATGTTTTCAAGCAATAGAATATTAAAAACTGAATACCCATAATAAATTGCTATAACAGATCTTTAAACAGATCACTTTCAGGGTCAGTTATATTATTTTCCATTGGATTTCAGGTCCGATTGGTCATTTAGAATATAAATAACCTGATACTCCTGCAAACTAAGCTGCCAATTTAAATCCTTGCTTACCTTACTACATTCAAACCTACCAACCTGGTCCCAATCAACCTGAATTCCTACATAAATGTATCCTACAAATTTCTAATTTCAAACAATGATCTACATCAATTAGTTTCATTTGAGGGCCAGATTATTGAATAAAAATTTGATGGGGGGCCAAGAGGGTTGGTGGCCATCCCGATCTCTTTCTAAGGGGCCTATAAAATTAGAAATTAAATTTAAATGCACATTCAGTAGTAATATTAACTATTATTATCAAAACCAACTTCGATAAAAGTGCTGTCTGTTAATTGATTAAAATAACTAAAACTATTTTACTTTTTCTGTAATTGCAATTATAAATGTATTTATATGCCATTGTAATTTCACACTGAATCTCCAAATTAATGCAGAAACAATGTAAAGATGGTCTATTTTAAATGTCTTCAATGGCATCCTTTTACTTATTTAAAATTAGCTTATTTTTTAACAATGGCCAGTATTTTTGATAACAACGCAATATTGATTTTGTCTTTATTAAATGCATTTTCCCTCAATTTTAGTCATTAATTACAGCAAGTCGATGTTACAGTACAATTGAAAGATATTATTTTTAACATTTAGGTGCCTAAATTCTGAAAAAAAAAATTGTATATTTTGAATCTTCACATAAACTATAAATTGTGCATGCATACATTTTCTCAAGCTACAAAACTTATTCAGCGATTAGAGCAGTGATTTCTTTTCTTTTGTTGTGCGATTTACATCAACAACAGACTTCATCAGATTTCACTTTAAAACCTGATGTACATGACGCAGATCTGACATATATTATTTTCTCCCAACTCTTTATTTTCAAACCAATAAAGTTCATTATTGACTGTGAGAGCGTCAGATTGTGCTACCGCCATGTGGGAAGGCAGACAAATGACAACTTTGCAGCCACTCAAACTCTCTGTGACTACTCCCAAACAAGAACCAATGCAACTCGGCTACACTCATTTGAGTTCGAAGGAACGTGAGAACTGATTACGGAATCAGCGTTGCCTTTACTGCAGACAGTCCAGAGATTTGTGAGCCTCCTGTCCTCGCCGGCCCACGCATTCTAGAAAGGCTGGGGTGAGTGTCTCCTGAATCACTTAGTCTACCAATTCTTTTAAAGTTTAATGATCTTCCTCTCCTTCCATGAGATTCCAGAGTGGCACTGGCAGCTTTAGATGGACGTGCATTAGGATCAGGAGAAATCAGCTTTGTCACTCCTCTACATCAGAAGATGAATCTCACCATCGACTCGCCTCAACATCCCATCATCCTCGGGCTTCCTGGCTTAAACAGCACAACTCCACTATGTCCTGGTCCCATAATGAACTCACCCAATGGGGAGAGAAATGTACTCACTGCTGTCTCCTCTCTTTTCGTTAAGAATTCTCCATGATCGAACCCTCCATGTATCGATTACTGCAGTTATAACCGCAGATATAACAGTAAAGTATAGATACCTTTTGCTGCTTGTACCAGCTGTTCTTGAAGAACTACGCAATGCTAAATATTAAACTAGGAACTAATGCATAATTTAGGATTACATTTTTTTTTATCATTAATTACTAGTGTGTTTTTGTTTAAATAATGCTTAATTGGGAAAAAATTAAACGGTTAAATAACACATTACTCTGGACAATTAAAATAGCCTTACTATTTACATAAGAGCAAGAGCATGCAAATGTGGATATTTGTTCATGTTATAAGCCCAGAAATCTCTGGATGTGTTCAAAGAATTTCATTACCTGAGTTTGACAATACTTGCATCAGTGGGAGTGCTACACAAAATCTGTGTTTAATTAAAATAGAGTATAGATAAAACAAATTTGTTTTAAGGGATGTACACAGTTATTTCAAATCAGTCTAAACTAAATCCAGGAGAAATTAAATGAGCTCAAACTACAAAAAGAATTGAGCTACTCGAAATGTCCAGTGACTGCTTCAGATAAGACAGATGTCATTAATGTGATGTAGTTCTTTGAAATCAGTCAAAATCTTTTACCATCCTTGTCCATATTGTGCTGATAGTTTTTAAAAACTGTTCAAAACAGTCCTAGTATTGTATTAAGCAGATATTTGACTGTTTTTTTTTTATTTTATTTAAAACTGTTAATCAATGTGTATACTCAATGAAAAATAGCAAATTTGCTTAAATGCCAGCATTCATGTGCATATTTAGAAATTAACGTGGAATTTGCTTTGCTCTGCCACTAGCTGTAAGGGGTATTTCACTAGATGACACAAGGTGATATTTAAAAGCAATTTACAGTTATATCAATACAAGCTTATTTTTTTTCATGTAACATGTTGTACCTGAAGTGTGATAGCTTATTGTAGCCTATTCAGAAAGGCATGGAAAATTGAGTCACTTAAGGAACATGGTTTGCTAGCAGTATTGTAATAGAGTATATGATAGCAGGAGCTGCATGATAATCATGACAATCAGCAGTAAATTCCATCAGGTGCATGATTTCACACTAAGCTGCATTTACTACACAGAGCTGTTGTTCACTGATGAGGTTCCAAACTAAATAATGAAAAAAACTAACAATGAACACACATTTATGCAGCTCGTCAGTGAACCACTGCTACTGGCAAGATGCGCATTACATATCACACAATGATTATCCTGCAGCCCTAACTGAAAAATGGTTTCAGTAGCAGAACTAAACCACCCAAATTAATTTTGATGCCTTAACAAATAATACAACATAAGGTGCATTTACTTATAACATAAATACTTTAAGTAAATATCATGCTTTTCCCCCTTATTTTACAAGAGCAGTATAACCTACAAATCATGCTTGGCTTTAAGTTATTTTGGATAAAGTAGTATTAGGCTAATTTGAATTAATTACTGGATATTACTGGTTATTTTTAACACCTTTTATTACTTTCATGAAATGGAGGAAAGTGTTTTATTAATGGGTGCTTGGATATATGTTTTGGAAGCCAGTATAGTAATATATAATTGTTACCATGCCTGGCCATCTCCTCCGCACCACTGTTTGCTATTATTCTGACCCTGCTTGTACGACAACCCCAATAAACGCTACATATGGATCCCACTCAGCCTAGAGTCTTGTTACAATAGTATAATAAAGATTTTTGTAAAAATCTGATTTTACAAACTGATTACCTGTGCTTTTACAGTTTCCCGTTAAGATTGTTGTGCTTGATTTTCTTCCAGTTATTTGAATGTGGCTTTGTAAGGAGTGTGGAGCATCAGAGTCAGTTACAAATTGTTGAAACATTATAAGCTATGCTATGGTCATCATGGCGGAAATCAGCACTATCCATGTTGTTATGCAAGTTGTCCATGCATTTTCCAAACATAAAATAGCTTTAAAAGTCATACATAGAGTTCTGATGAAAACAGGCCAACTTGCTGCACTGATACACCTGAAGCTGATGTAGACACTGTGTCAGATGATGACAGTGATACAGTTTTTGTTGTGACCTTGCTAAAAGGAAAAAGTAGGGTGTCTCCTGTTGAAATTATAAAACATATTTTATGTACCTACTGCAGCAGTAGATGAATTGGTGGATGTATTACACTTTTTTAATAAAATCTGCTTCAATACCGATTATACAAACTACTATTTTAAATGTTTTTAGAAATCATAGTTTGTCAGTTGATGAGGCTTTGATTAAAGAACTTGCTTGTGCTGTGTGTATATCCAACCCTGTACGGGAATATTTTGGAAAGAATGAACCTTTAGCAACAGCCTTTAAAAGAAAAACTATTCTGTAAAGAAAATTCCGATGCCATTGAACCAGTTGAGTATGTCTTGGACTATAACAAAAAAGAGGATTTCTGTATATCCAAATTTAACAATCTGTGCAGCAGCTACTGAACAAGAAGCACAATTTGGATCAAGTAATTGAAAGCAAAATTGCACAGGAAACGAAAGTTCACTAATTGATGGATGTCTAAAATACAAAAATAAGGAGAAGTCTAAAACAGACCCGAGGCCCAGCCCATGTCTAAACTATGACATGAAAAATTGGCCCAAGCCCGGCAGAGAGGTGTAAAAGTTTAGGCTCCGCCAGGATTTGACTTAAATAGAGGGCTCTATGCAGCATTAGCCGTCAGTTTTTACTTTCACTTTCACTATAGTGAATTGAAGTCTACCATGTTGCAAAAATTTGTGCGTTGTTTGCTTCAGTTATTCTACCTCCTCCTGTAATTGAAACTATTTGTAAGCCACATATAAATCACTTTTCTTTTTTTAATGTTAATGAAAGTGATACTGAGAGTTAAAAATAGGAAAATAATTTGGAGATTATTGGGGGCTGTGCTGGGGCTAAGCAAGTTTCTGATGGGACTATAGCCCTGTTATGCCCCACCCTAGCGCAGCCACTTGTTAGAATGCCCTTTAATTCCAGCAATGAAATATGTGTTTTTGTCCATTGCACAAATAATGTAGCCTACTTTTATGAATATCAGCATATGTGTGCAAGCACAAATGCGCTATTAATTTTATACAATAGCATAACAATAGCCATTTTGAACAAATCATTAGATTTTAAAAATTCAAAAGATCATTTATTAAAACAGGGTATTACTGCCACCTATTGGCAGTTTTGTTGCCATTTATTTATCCATGACAGACCTAAACCAGCCAAAAATACATTTAGCAAAATTTTTATTTATCAATATTACCCATAATTCCTTAATTTCAGGAAAAAAAACTTACAAATAACAGATCTTTTAATACACAATTTTCTATTAAATAAAAACCTCTAAAAATTAGACAAATTTAGCAATTAGTGTGTAAATTTAGACACAGAACCCATAGACATACCCCCAAATCCCCATCCCATTCACCTCCCACCCCAACACCACCATACCCCCACTTTTTTTTTTTTTTTTTTTCTTTTTACAGGTCGACCATGGCTTTTAATGCTTGAATTATTAACATTTTGCAGATACTGCAAGGTGTATATAAAATTTGGACTTCAACTGTCTACTGCCTTCACTCAACTGAACCATTTATAATACCTGGATATATTTTAAAACAATTGTTCTTTATTTTTTTCCCCAAGGATTTTTTCTTCTGACATCCTGTTTTTTTCCGTTCAAAGAATTCATGGCCTGGTTTCACAGACAGGGCTTTAGACTAAGCCAAGATTTGGTAGTTCAATTTGGGCATTTAAGTCATTTTTTTTACATGCCTTACTTTCAATACCAGACGGTTGTTTCACTTGTTGAACAGTTTTCAGGAAAAATTGTAAAATATTGTTTTCTGTGAAGGAATTGTCATGTCTTTGAACTTTTTCTTGTTGTTTTGATTGTCCCATGTGCTCTGTGTGCCCCACTTCTGTTCCTCTGTTAATTGTATCATTGTCTTCAGTATGAGTTTTATGGCCTTATTTTAGCTACACATTTTTTCCCAAACATAAAAAAAAATTACATATATACATATATATATTTATTCATTTGTTTTATTTTTTATTTTTTATAAATAATGCAGACATGTACATCCATCTTTTTCGCATAATATTATAGCACAGTTTGTGCTAAATACAAAATAATCTTGACCAATAGTGTCTTATAATTAGCTGAAAAAGCACTAATGTCGGAGCATGTCAAAACATTTCAAGAGCCCCAAAATCACCTCAGACCCCAGAGGGTTAAACTGCATAATATTTAAAATATTTGTGTGCCAGATGATGATGTTAGCAGTACAAGCAAATCGTAAATTGAATGTGTGCACTAATGCAGTAGGAGACAACTCTGAGATACACTGTATTTTTTTAATTACTTTGATTCTCTCATTCCAGACATTAAAAGTTTGTTCTTAAGATAAAAGAAACACAGTGGCTAAAAAGCAGCAATAGTGTGATGCAAAAACTGCAGTGGCTTATGGCAGAGAAAGAACACTGGCTGGCTGAGGAGAAGCAGTATGACTTATATCTGTAATTTCAGAGTACAGGAACCCTGTAGAGTAAACAGAGAACCAGTGGTAAGACAGGACTTGCAGCAACTCCTGCCAAAAAGTTTATTGGGCGGGGGCTACAATTCTGTGACCCAAACAGAGAGAGAGAGAGCAAGAGAGAGAGAAAGAGAGGTGAGTCTCCTGGGTGGCCTCTGTTGAAATGCAAGCATAAAAGGCAAACAAATTGTAGGATTACACAGAGTAAAGCCAACTCATCACCATCACTCCACATGAGCCAAACACACAGTAGACACCTCCCTGAGGTCACTCTGTCCAGGGAGAGAGAGTCATACTTAACAAGACCTTTCAGTGCATCTTAAGAGTCATAAATCTACCAAACATCTTTAGACATGACCGTTTAACAGATACACAGTGTGTTTATGGGAATAGTATGACCTGAGACATAGCCAGACACCAATGACGTTTCAAGTTGCCTAAAACAAAAAAAAAAAAAAATAAAAATAAAAATAAAAATTATATATATTGTGGCGAGGCAGAGGAAGCACAAGAGAAACAGGTGAAAACCCCCGGAGGGTGTATTTATTAGACAATACACAGAAGGTGAGCGGTGAGTCCGTGCGAGGAGTGCGGCGGTGAGTCCGGGGGTGGTGTAGCGGTGAATCCGGTGAGTGCAGCGGTGAGTCGTCTCGGTGTTTCCCGTGCTTAGTAACGTGAGGGAGTCCACTGTGAGGTAGTAGGGGAAGTAGCTCAGGCAGGCCCGTCACGTTGTAGCTTCTGGGAGACAAAGAAAGAGACAACAGGTTAGCTTGCGTTTCCGGAGTCTCGTGGCTCACTGAAGCCGTCGCCTGGCCGGCTTATCTGGCCCGCGGCTGATGAGCTCCAGGTGTGGCGAATCCGTCGTTGAGTGGCTGGTGTAGGTGTTCCGTGTTTGTTCCCAGGGCAACGCTGATCGATCCTCGGGACGCTCGTCACAATATATATATATATATATATATATATATATATATATATATATATATATATATATATATATATATATATATATATATATATATATATATATATAAAACCCTGAAAATTCAATACTTTAGTACATATTAACATTTAGCTATTCTTATTTTAATTAAATATAGTGTGTGACACTTATGATCAAATTATAATTAGAATGAGGTCTGCTGAAAACATATTGAGCAGAATGTTCCTTAAAAATTAGGCAAGAATTGTTGCAATCGCACCATATAAGTTTGTTTCAGATTAGATATAGAACAGAGGGATATACACTTCCCAAGAAAAAAGTATGTATAACAGCTTCATAAATTCTTTCACTAGACTGGCGTCAGCAGAAGTGAACAAGTGCACCTCAACCACCTTGTGTTTGAATGTTCTTGCATCAGCACCAGAGCAATCTCCTTTCTCTTCTGCAGGTAGCAGGCCATTTGCCATTGTTTGGCAGGTGAGGTATCATTTAACATTGGCAGCAAAGCAATAAATGGTAAGAGGGGCAGTCCTTGCTGCCTTCTTTAGAAGAGATCAGGGTCCATATTCACAAAACATTTTATCTTATCACTTCATTTATTATTATTATTTACTTATTTATATTATTTCCCCTAAGTAGCAGTAAAAAAATTTAGCAGATAAGTCTTAAGCTAAGAGTAATAGCAGGGTTAACCTCATTGCTGTGGATGATGTCAGCATGTTTACTAACTATGCACACAGTGATTGACTGATAGGGAGTGGTCTGCCAGAGATTTATTTATAAAAATATTGTAGAGTGCAATGTTATGTTGCCATATTCAAATAAAGATTTAAAAAGAAAAATGTTAATTGCCACATTAAAACAATGATTTTGTCACACAGTCCCTTTCCTCACCAACCTCATTAACCAGATCTCAATCACCTGATTACTAATCACCATCACCTGTTGCTACTTACCTGTTCCTTTAAATACACAATCCTTTCATTCTCTCATCAGCTGGTCTCAATGTTATGCCCAATGCTGGTCTCAGCTACCTGGCTGCTGATCCCTCTGCTTACTTCAAAGAACTAACTCAGATAAGACTGCTTTGAGTTCTTAGACTCTTTCACTCTTGAATGCTGTTATTTTGAATCTGTTAATAAACTCACCTGCTTCATTAAATCCTCATTCCTGCCTTGTAGACCAGTTGTGATAGAGGACTAGCTCCTTAAACAGTGATGAGTGATGCGGATCCTCAACCATTTGAGGACTTTGTCCATGGACTGCGAGCCATGATGCGGCAGCTAATCAACCAGCTGCCAGTCCCATGGCTAGACCCGCTACTTACTCCGGCGAGGCAGCAACGTGCATCAGCTTTCTTCCGGCAATGCTCTCTTTAACTAAAAATGCAGACCAATCAATTCCGCTACAAATGCTCAAAAATTTATCATAACACTTTTGTCTGGTCAAGTCCTGCAATGGGCTGAAACCCTTTGGAATACTGACAGTCCTCAAGTCAATTCACTTGACAGCTTTGTAGAGCACTTCCAGATGGTATTTAGACAATTCAACACTCTGTCAATTCAACAACCCCAACAACAACAAATACTCTTTTTGAGTCTGTTGAGGAAATGGCTGCATTAAGGTAAACAATTTACGGGGTAGCCTTTGACTAAGACCTGGACTAGCCCAGATGTGTCGTGAGTCTGTTCTGGCCAAACAAGGTCTCTAAGCGACCCAGACTCTAACAAACGATAAGTCGAAATTAGGAAATATTATAGTTAATTAATGATCCAAATTTAATCACAACTAGAGGTACATTTAAGTAAACATAACTAAAATCACGAAAGATTGGAGTCCGATAAAATTATGTATAAGGTCAGTACTACAATTGGAAATGCAAAAGATTAATAAATATCAGTGATTTTTAACGAGGCGCAAGGAAAAGACCGAACACGCATTAACCTTCGACCAGGGCCTCTGGATTCTGTTCTTCAGGAAAAGGGGGACCCTTACAGAAGTGACTATATGTCTGGGATACCGTACACCTGAAAGACATTGTGAAAGAGGGCTTGAGCACACGACAAACTGATTTATCATATCCCTGAAGATATGCATTGGCAAGCCCATACAGCATAACCTGATACTCATAGTGCCCCCTGGTGGTGAGAAAATCAGTTTTTCACTCATCACCTTCCTTGATTCTAATCAGGTTGTATGCACTTCTTAAATCCAACTACATATAGATGGTAGCTTCTCGTAGTTGTTCTAAAGCAGACTGTACTAAAGGTAGGGGTAGCAAAAGTCCTTGGTAATCAATGCAAGGTCTGAGTCCACTATCTTTTTTCTTCAAGAATAAGAACCCAGCAGTGGCTGGAGAAGTCAATTGGCGAATGAAACCTAATTGCAGTGCTTCGGAAATATACCTCTCCATGGCTTTG
Source organism: Puntigrus tetrazona (assembly GCF_018831695.1). NCBI lineage: Eukaryota > Metazoa > Chordata > Actinopteri > Cypriniformes > Cyprinidae > Puntigrus > Puntigrus tetrazona. The sequence continues at coordinate 7,508,270 of NC_056716.1, forward strand.
CTTTTCGCTCCTGGACAGGGGTATACTTTACTTTTGGGGGCATGGCGTTGGGGAGAAGGTTGATGGCACAGCCTCCGGGTCTGTGTCGGGTAGCTGAATGGCCTTGGCTTTACTGAACACTTCAGACAGGTCTTGGTAACAGGAGGACTCATGATTGAATGGTTAGTTTAAAATCTCGTCATACTGGTTGTGAGACAAGATACAGGTTTTCTGGGAAGACATCGGTCATGGCAGAGCGTTGACCAGCTCCTTAATTCACCGTGGTGCCATGAAATATTGGGGTCATGAACTAATAGCCAGGGGAAGCCTAGAATTACCTCATGTTTAGGTGAATCCACCACATACAGGAGATAGATTCCCCATGGAAAAGGCCTACTTGGAGCCTTAGGGTTTGGGTCCGTGTACAATCCCGATGAGAGCATTATTAATGGCTTTGATCTTAATGGGTAGAGTGCAGAGTTGTACAGGAATGTTAAATTTGGAGATGATATTACGGTCAATCAGGTTCAAAGCTGCTCCAGTATCTATCATAGCTGTGAGATTAAGGGACATGTCACTGGTTATGACGGTGACGTTTAACGTTAGTGTTCTGTTAGAAAGTAGTGAAAAATGTTCAGTATTCACCAGGGGAGAAAGAAGGCTTGTATGGGCATCCCAGACTGCAATGTCCTGTTCCACCACAGTAGAAACATTAACAATTGTGACGTCCTTCCTTTCTCCTTCAGAATGCCATGAAACACAGAGCTGCATGATTTGAGATGTATTGAGGTACATCTTGAGATGTATTGATTGGAGTTGATTTGGGAGTTTGATAAGATTTTGATGAGATTTGATATTTTCTTCGACGGTTGGGGTGCCTGTCTCATGAGATTATCGAGTTTAATGGTTGTGACAAGAACAAGAAAGACAGCTCCTCTCCCTTACAGGCCAGCTCTGCTTACAGATCAGGAGTTTAGACTTTGGTGAAACAAGGCTTTTAGAGCAACATCATTTCACTCTGTGCTGCCAGCATTATAAAATCAATGGCATATGTGGCTGCTGGTCGATTACCTTGTGTGAGGTTCAGGAGTTGTGTCGAGATATCTTTTCCACCTGCTGGATATTCATATAATAACATAATCCGCTGAATACCGTAGTCTCAAATCAGAATCCCAAACAATCAATTGCTCTGCCTGTTAATAATGTCATCACAAAAGCATATTTCTTCTCCTCCGACTCAAACTTCGTCGTTTGATGTTTAGAAACATCTGCTGGATTCCTGGGATGCAAAGTATTATGTAATAAGGAAGCAGAAGCCGAGGTTGAATCCATATGCAGTTGTTTATTGAAATCACAACGTTCAATTGTCAATGGTCAATATCAAATAAGCCGTCTGATCTTTCAACAAGTATAGGGAAATCCAGTAAACATTAGTCAGAAAGCAGGCAATAGGTCAAACTCAATTCATCAGTCCACACCAGTCAAACAATACAAAGGGTCCAAGAATCGTGAAATTAGAAACCGCAACTCAGTATATAAAACAGGCCATCAGAAAATAACAATGGAATGCTCGGTAAGGCAGAATAACTGGCAATACTTCACACTGAACACATGGATGGCCTCTGCTTATAAAGCCCTCAAACAGGAAATGGTCAGAGAAGAAGCAGAGGGAGTGAGTGCAGCTAGTACTCAGGCGAGGGCTCCCTCTGCTGGCTAGGCATTACATCTGTCTACCTTTATGTCAATCTGACGCAATCTCAAGGCTGTCACTGCTCTCAAGCATTAAAGCAGACCTGCTGCAACTGGATCAAGTTTTACTGGAAAAAGTGATGATATTTCAGACCACTATCTAGTCTTGTGTGGACTCTGTATAGCTAAACCTGCAAACTCTGCACCTTATTACAAGTATGGTAGAACCATCAATTCCACTACAAAAGAATGCTTTCTAAGTTATCTTCCTGACTTATCTCAATTCCTTAGCATATCCAATACGATGCAAAAACTTGATATGACAGAAACTATGCCTTCTCTTTTTTGTAGCACTTTGGATACAGTTGCTCCTTTGCACTTAAGAAAGATGAAAGAAAACAATCTGACTCCATGGTATAATGAAAACACATGCACCCTAAAGAGAGCAGCCCCGAAAATAGAGTGCAGGTGGAAAAAAACTAAATTAGAAGTATTTCGTATTGCCTGGCAGGAAAGTATCCTGTCATACAGAAAAGCATTAAAAATCGCTAGATCTGATTATTTTTCATCTCTTTTAAAAGAAAACAAACACATTCTCCGGTATTTATTCAATACAGTGACTAATTTAACAAAAAATAAAACATCAACAGGTGCTAAAATTCCCCAAGAGTATAGCAGTAATGACTTCATGAATTTCTTTACTTCTAAGATTGATACCATCAGAGATAAAATTGTAACTATGCAGCCATTAACTACCAATGCTGTGATGTGTGTGGCTGTCTGACGACGAGATAAGTAAAAAATTCTGAAAGTTTGATCAAGAAGAAAAATAAAATGAATAAATAAATAAATAACCTAGGTAAAAATTTGGGGGAAAGTTAAATTGCACAAAATTTCCTGAGTGGAGTTGGTTTCAGGGTTGATGTAGGGCAATAGCACATACAGTTTTTGTGTGTGTGTGTGTGTGTGTGTGTGTATATATATATATATATATATTTTTGCCCAATATGTTTGTCCCCGTTTGTCAACCCAACTTCTCATCCTCTGCTGCAGCAGGAGAATTGCTCACGAGGGCTACACGAAGGACTTTCTCGCCCTCACGAATGACTCGTGACACCCGGACAGCGGTGTCATATAGCTCCTCCAGGGCCTCTGTGTCAACCTGGCTCTTCGGCTCTCTGCATCTGCCTCAGTCTCCTCCACCACCTGCTCCGCCGCCGTCGGTCAGCCCCATGGAGTCAGCGGGCATTCCTCCTCTGTGGCTCCTCCCTTCCTCGGCTCCACCGTGGACAATCATGGCTGGGTTCTGGGTCTTCTGGATCTACTCCTGCTCCGGAATCCTCCTGTCTCCCTGGCTCCTCCCTCCGTCTGCACCTCCCTGGACTCCGTCTGCCTGCCCTCTCCTGGGGGCCCGTCCTCCACTAGAACCTCTTCCCAATTTCCCGTTTTTGTTTTGTTTTTTCGGTGCAAGTACGCACCTTCCGGGAGGGCAGCGATATGTCACACGTGAACTCCTTTTTGTTGTTGTTTTTGTCTTGTGCCATGTGCCCTGTTTAACTTACTTTTAGTTAATTGTCTTATCGTGTTCAGCTGTGTCTCATTTATTAAGTATTTACATTGTGTATTTAAGTCCAGTTGTTTGTATTCAGTTTGTCTGACTTCGTCTTTAATATGTGTGTTCTATTAGTTTATAGAAAATTAAAACTGTTTAAGTTTATTTAACTCAAGTGCTTCTTCTCGCGAACCACACCGTGACAGTAGGGCAGTAGCACATAAAGTTTTTACAGTATAAAAACCATTAAGCTATCAAGTCCTCATAAACCACAAATACCAATGTGTGTGTGTGTGTGTTTATAACATCTGGTTTACATAAAGGCTAAAAAAGTCTGAGTGCTCTGAGAAAGAGAATATTAAAGGTAATTTACTTATTTAGAAAAAGAAAGAAAAAAAAATCACAGAAGTATTGTCATTGTAAAATGGATCTGCAGTTTATCTGAACTCTAATCGGGATGCCCGTGCTCAACAGCACACATGGAGCAAGAGGCAGTGTACTCGCATTGCCACCCCTGAGCTAATAGGATCGAGTGTCAGTGTTTTTTTCAGAGAAACTACATTAGGAAATGTATTAACCCTTCACTTTACCAAGGACAATTACTGTGTGTTTAGGACTATGTGTTCAGATGTCAACTCTGCTTTAGAGCTGTGCTCTACTGGTTCTTGTTCTTGCCAAAAGCAGCCACTGCCCCCACAGCTGCATGACTCATGTGCTAACTCTGGCAAAAGGCAGTAATTTCTTCTGTGTGGGATTTTTTTCATGTTGTGATCACACCAGTGTAATAAAATCATGATTATTTTCTCAACTATTCTGAACATGCATCATCCAGTGCAGAAAAGGTTAGGAATAAAACATAGCTATATTTTTGTGTGTTTTACAGGAGAGCAATAAATAAGCTTTCTATCGATTAATGGTTTTGACATGATAGGTTGACCTAAATACAAATGTGCAAATCTGGAATCTGATGGTGGAAAAAATTAAAATTTTAAGAAAATAGTCTTTAAAGTTGTCCATAATGAAGTTTTTAATATGTATCACTAATCAAAAATTTTGTTTTTTCATATATTTACAGCTAATGATTTATTTATCTTCATAGATGATCTGTACTTACAGTAATGTCCTAAGGATTTTGGTATAAAGAAAAATTCATTGTCATTCAATTACCCACATTTTCACAGAGTAATGTGTAATTTTACATAAAATACTGTTCAACCACAAATCATTCAAAAGTGCTTTTATTAGCCTACCACTGTAGAGTTGTAGGAGTTAACATGTAAGGAGTTAAAGTGATGTTTTGTGAAGTTCAAATATTTGTATACTGTAAATTCTACATGTAGGATAAATTATGTATTATTTCTCTTTGCTAGTCTTTTAAACTTGTCTCTCAAATAAATGCTAATTTTTATTATATTTTGGAAATTGTTTATTTCAGTGATAGCAAGTTTAGTTTAGTTTATTGTGTGTGTGTGTGTGTGTGTGTGTGTGTGTGTGTGTGTGTGTGTGTGTGTGTGTGTGTGTGTGTGTGTGTGTGTGTGTGTGTGTGTGTGCGCTTGCGTGCGGAGCGTGCGTGGCGCGATCATGATGACACCAGATCGAATTTATCGCCCACGACGTATGGCTGTGGCTGAGCTGCTTCTGTACAACAGCGGTGGACGGCGCGCAAATAATTTGAATCTATTCAGGCCTAACTCATCCATTCTTTTTCAGTGAGCCTGTTTCGCTTAACTACCTGGACGATACTACAGCAGCCGTCAAGTCCAACTTGAGAGTAAGTCTATATATATATATATATATATATATATATATATATATATATATATATATATATATATATATCTATATATATATATATATATAAATCTTTTGCGTTCTGACAGTAAAGATGACATACATCTTTGAAGCCTTAAATTCAATAAACTCAAGCATTTAAACTCATAAAGTAAACTGTTACATATTGATCGTTGATTATGAAAATTGCATCTATCCTGGATGGTCACTACCCCTAGGTAACAATATGATGCAGCTAAGTCAAAGTAAATAATATTAATTTAATGTTACTTTCTATAAATTTAGCTAAGATCACATGGTGGATCAAAACATTACTGTCAGCATTTCCTGTTTAGTTTTCAAAATCATTGTCTCAGTGGAACATTGACTTTAATGTGTAAATGTAAAACAAATGTATTAAAAAATGTACTTTTGGCTTCAGGCCATGTGGAAAGACAGCATGTCAGCATGCTGAAATCATGTGTGGAATAAATCTGCTTTTGTTATTGTTATTACTATTAATATTTTTTCAATCTGTAATAAAGCATAGACAAGTCTTGTAATGTAATATGACATTACATCAAATTCTGTATTTTTCTTTTCATGCAAAATCTGTGTAAAAGCAGCTGAAAAGATGTCTGAGATTTTACTGTATGAAGTACCGCCATCATGCAAATCTAAATGCTTTTTAACTTTTAAGCATTGTCATTTTAAGTAAAAGCAAAAGTTTATAGTTAAACCATAGTGCTTTGTTTCATTAACTAGAACCATATATATTACCTTTATGCTTTCTACATAAAGTTTTGGATAATCAAAATGTTGGTTTTACCCACTCAGATGCATTTAATGCCTCAACAAATCTTGGACAGAGATTAGAGTAAAACAGAAATTTTACCTCTGGGTCCGGAGTAATACTGCACGACCATATTACCTCGAAAATATTTTTAAAAAGTCTCTTTGATTAAAACCAAAGATTAATATACCAATTTAATTCAACGTCAGTGAAGTAGTAGGCTTGATATACTCAAAACAAGTTCTGATGATTGGCTGTGGCGAGGCATCGAGAAAGTCAAGAGTTTGAAAATTCAAAAACTAGTATCAAGTCAAGTTACTGTTATTGATGAGAATATTTTTATGATTACATTCATTTTTGGTTAACTTGTATCAATAAAACACTTCATCGAACAATTGTATTTATTTAATAAAAAATAATGAGTCATGTTTAACTCATT